>NC_133497.1:6776008-7046289 GCF_025370935.1 Choristoneura fumiferana | reverse complement strand
CCTCTGCCTTAAAACTGCGAAGTACAAATTTCGAACTTCGTGTCTTGCCTTCCCGCTGATGCTTTTATTATTTAACACGAGAGTGAGAGAGGCGGTACGATATATACTTTGATTTTCGTAGTAGCCCCCCGGGACCAAGATGAATAGCACGTGTTGATCAGGCCCGGCCCTCAATATCGGCACAGAACGACAAGGGATCTTCGGCATAACTACCCGCAGGCGCACAGTGCCCTTAGTGTAAGTTTTCGGTTACACTACATTCACATGACGTACTGTCATGTAATCTGAAATAATCAGGACATTAGCCTATTTTATGTTTTGACAAATTTTCCCAAGCAACTGATGCGGTGCCGGTACGCAATCTAGATTATAGGTCACTGGTCGGCCTTGGCGCCATCGATCTGTCAGCCCCCGTTCGGATTATACCTACGTGAACCTGCTTATTTTCGCCTCTTTGCAGACGCCTCGATGACCTGGAAATTTAACTTTAACTGAAGATGTGAAAGTACCTAGTTTGTTCAGAATAGAAATGATTACACTATACTTTAAAGTAGGTTGTGTTTTTTTTCAATTCATGAATTAATTCATGCAACTGTACTTATCTTTCAAACCGAACGATGTAAAATCAGCTGTAGATCAAATAAATCAAGACCTGTCAAGAATAAGTGAATGGTCCGTGCGTAACTCACTTACGTTAAATCCTATCAAGTCAAAGTACATTGTCATGGGTTCAAAGCACCAAGTCAATAAAATCAACTCTAAAAATCCTCAAATCACCATTAATGGTGAGGTAATAGAAAAGACTGACCAAGTGCGCAATTTAGGTCTGAAAATGGATTCTAAAATGCGTTTCGAATCTCACATTATGGAGGTCACCCGAAATTGTTTCTATCGTTTGAAGGTGCTGTACAGAGTGCGGGACTATCTTACTACTGATTGCGCATCAAATTAGTCGAATCTCTTGTCTTGTCTAAATTTAATTATGCTGATACTGTTTATGGTTCACGTCTTCTTTCTAAAACTAAAGCTTTAATACAAAGAGTACAAAATGCATGTGCAAGGTTTTGTTTCAACATTCCTTCTAGAGCACATGTATCACCATATATAAATCGTGCTAAGATTTTAAATATGTCCTCACGACGTTATATTCATCTCAGTACTCTGCTTTTCGTATTATTAAGCACCGCAAACCTCCCTACCTTTTAGAAAAAATCACCTGGTCTCCCTGTACTCGTTTATGTCGTCTTGCCGTCCAATACTCACACACAAATGCATCCGTGGAAGTTTTAAATACGTCGCATCCAAAATCTGGAACAATCTCCCGCCCCACTGCGCTCTACTGCGCTCTCTTTTGCTAGTTTTAAGCTAAAATTAAAGGATCATATGCTAAAGCGTCAGTTAATTGGCGATATTGTATATTATATAGTATCCCATGTATCATGTAAACATTTGAAATAAGTGAAATACCTATATAAGAAGTAGAAATAATTCCATTGTCAAATAATGAGATACGCACATGTCAAAGGCTAACTTATCCCTTTGCAGAATCTCCGTCAGACTGCCATAATGTACAACATATATGTATAACATATTTAATTTTTTTTTTCCCTATTTGGCTGCAGCTGAAAATCAGCGCTGTGGTTCCGTACCTCAGCATTGCTGAGCTGCCAGCCCTTTCGGCTAGCTTTAAGTAGACCTTAATTAAACATTAATTATAAGTACCTGATGTTTGTTAGAATACAAGATTTGTCGATTAAACTTTTTGTTCTTTCTTTCAATTCATGAATTACCTACCTTAACTTTGCTCATCCGTGACCTAAATGAAAATGAATCTTCAGGCGCATGTTATGTAATTTTTTTCGATCCCTTTTTACTTTGCCCGGTCTAAAGTTAGAAATGCAACATATGCGTGCAATCCATTGTAATATCTAATCCAATTATCCTATCCAATACAATCCATTGTAATTTTTTTCGATCCGTTTTTTACGTGCCCGATCTAAAGTTAGAAATGCAGCATATGTTGTGCAATCAATCCATTATTAAAGTGAATGAATGCCTCAAAACCTGACTTCACGAAGCTAAGTAAGTAAATTGAACAGGGTTACGTAATGAAGTACTTGCAAACGCTGGTAATACTAAACTGAAGTCTGTCCGTCGTCATTTGATAGGTACCAACAGAGTTAACTACGTTATATTATACGTCCATAGTTACTTACCTGTACGGTTCATGTTTATATGTATACCTGGGCCGCCCACATCGCATTCTTTAGGTACATAATATACCTTTTTAAATAATTTCGAAAAGGTTTGTAGACGCCACAGGGGACCGAAGAGCTGGCAGCTTCCTCGGACAAAGAATTAGCTTGGCTATTCAGAGGAAACGCTGCCAGCATCTTCGGGACCTAAGTAAGGGTTTTATTTAAAGTAAGTATTTTAAGTTTAGGATCATTTTATTACATTTCATGTTTTTTTTATGGCATAGGGGGGGGGGGGGGCAAACGAGCAAACGGATCGCCTGATGGTTTAATTTTAATTTATATACCTACGTGTATTTCTTGATTTCCGGTAACTTCGACAGATGGCTTAGTTCTTTGATAGAAATTACTGAGGGGAGAGGCTCCAATAGAGAGATCTCTCACCAGGCAGATGTTATGTCTGGGAAACGAAATCCGAGCGTCGGAAATTGTATAAGTAATATCCGTCTGAGTACACCTGCCTGGAGAGAGACCCTTTATTACAGTCTCTCTCCTCACTACCAGGTAGCCTATTTCTCCAATTCCCTAAGAGTAAGACAAAATCCTTTTTAAAATATCCAGCACTTAATTATCGGGTAATTAAACCGCATGAAGATTCCAGACACGCGTGTGATTCCACAGCGAGTTGTAGGTCACAGCGTTATCATAGCGATAAGCCTGAACTTGAGCACATGGAATGTTTTACGCAACAACTCCGTTGACGGCGTAAATGCTATTCTTAGAGTGGCTAAAAGTGCGTAAATCAAGCGGTTACGAGAATGTCATAGCAATTAGATCAAAACTAGCAATTTTCACAAATCTGATTTTAAAAAAAACACCCTTCAGGTCACCAAGATTAACCAGAACCGGCAGAATCGCAGGCAACGGTAGCTAGGTTTGGAATCGGGAACAGGTTTCCAATTTATAAGCTAGCTAGTTTCTTTTGCGATTGAATCCGGAATACGGAAATTCGTCGAAGAACTATTAGGTAAGTATATGGTCACGGACATAGCTGGAAAAATAATGTAAGTTGAAGTGGCAATGGCAGGGCCGCATCGCTTGAAGAACAGATAACCGTTGAGGGAGAAAAGTCCTCGAGTAGTGACCACGAACCGGAAGACGAAGCGTTAGCAGGCCTCCCACTTAGTGGACTGACGACATCATGAGACTTCGGTCACGTCGGTTCAGTCCATCATTCCGGTCAGAATGACGACAGAATTACCGTGTAACCCTCTCAGACTAATGAAAATTAAACGTTTCTAATAATATTCGTCAATCCTATGTGAATGAGAGTAAACCGAAGTCTGAGGCAACCGGTGGATGCAAGTGGCGAGTTGTCGTTTAGTGTGTGTTCTAAGAATAGGGCCTGTTCAGCGGTGACCGTCTTTGGGTATGATGATGAAGCTAGCCAAATCTGGCTCTGAGATGGGACTACACTTGTCTGTGCGTATGAATTAAGATTTGGAATAAATAAGTTACTATTGAAGGTGAGAGGGGAATTAAATATAAATTAAATGAATGTTCACATGTTGAGACCTTGACGACCATTGTGTTAACACGTCGTCATGTCTGTAGATAGTGTAGATAACATGTTCGCGATAAAGAACGCGAAGTGTAAGTCATATTCATACATCGAGGGTTCTACTCTACATACAACAACACATATTTTATGACAAACATTACATTATGATATGACTTTCTATAATTATGCGAGACGGGGTCTGCATCGGCTCGCATGCCTAATTATTGAAAGTCATAATGTTTTTTCTCCGAATCCCTTAATTGGTCAAAATTGTTATATGTACTCGTATTATAAAACAAATGGTTAGGCAATGGCCAATAAAATTACCAAAAATATGGTTTCGACGGGAAAAATATTATGACAAACATTATTATGACTTGCGAAAATTATGCGACTAGAGACGCACTCTATGTACACGCTAGCACTGTTTGATTCGGAAATTTCTGAGATTTTACTTGGGTCTGTTGAGATATATTTGGAAAATTCAAAAATTAAACTGTTAAGTAACTCAGTATAATACGTATAAGTCATAATGGCGCGACTAGTTCGATCTTTTCGGAAGATATTTTTCAAAGGCGAGTGCGTTCGCCCCAGCACTCAAATTACCCTCCTCCTGACTCCTTTGTTCCTGACTTATCTTACGATGGTGAGCTGAACCGTCTAATTTTTGTTATTTTCCAGGATTTTTTTAAATTTCATAATGAAAAACTCATGAATATCGTTATCTTAATTTACATGTATCTCATGCATACACTCATGAAAAAATCCATGACTAGCTACTAGAGCAGGCGTTTATCAAAATTTCACGGCACACCAGTAAAAAATAGCAAAGTGCGAGTTGGACTGGCGCGTAGAGTACCTAAAGGGTTCCTTACAGTATACCCATAATAATAATTATGTATATAACATAACGAACAGCGGAGGCTTATTAATAGGGTCCCGTTTACACCTTTTGTACGAATCGCATACACTTCGCGGCGATCGCAGCGCCGGTTGAAAACCTCTGAGCTAGATTGATTAATAAAATTTCGGGACTCTACATGGTAAATTCCAAGCCCGAAGGAATGTCAGAATAACAACACCTCTCCTTGCAGTCGGGTAAAAAGTACTACCTAGACAATGTGTTGTATATACCTACATACCAGAGATCCAGTTATATTACTGCCGTCAAGTCGTGCGTCAAAGTTCGGGAGTGGTGGCTCGTGACGTCACATCGTGCTAAAAAGAGTTGCACGGCGTGACGCCACTCGGAACTTTAACCGGCTGTAACTTATTCATAATTTTTTGTTTTATTGAGAAAAGAAAACATACGACATGTCCTATATTTTCTGATAATCTGATGAATTGTTAGAATTTTGTAGGACAAATAACCTATTTTCGCTTTTCCTTTTGGGGTACGTAACCCTAAACATAGGCGTCTATTAATTAAATTCATTCGCACCTCCGCTTACAACAGGTACCTATGAGTAAGTAGGTATGTTTAGCGTAAATTTATCAATTAGATAAAGTATAGCAATGCGGCACGTTTGCCTGCACCAGTGTTTCCCAAACGGTAAGTCGAAGTCGCGACCCAATACCGGGCCACCAAAATAAAATTTTCTTTTGAATTTTGCGTTTACTACGAAGTGCAAAATTCGAGCTGCGTATCTCGCCGTTCCGCTTATGCTTATATTATTTAATAGGAGAGTGAGAGGGAGGATACCAACTTTGATTTTCGAATTTCGTAGTAGTCCTCAGAGGCCGTATCCCCGTATTGTCCAACACGCTGAAGTTCGCGATCGCATTCACTATCTCTTTCTACCCTCGTCTTATACCGTGTGACAGAAAGAGGTGGTGAAAACGATTGTGATTCCGAATGTTAGTCAATACTTAGGTCACAACATAGTCTCATTGTTAACAGTCAATCACGCTTGTTCATGATCAAACAGATGTGTTTCTTTCTTAATCCGAATTCCGTGTCGTGCCCGATATTAGACTAGGACGAGCGCATCGCTTCCTGTGGGTTTCTTAAAAGGCGTAAGGGAACTGACGTATCTGGATTATTTTTTAAGGGGGTCCTGGCCTGGATTTTTGTGTGGAGATATCAGCATTATACAATTTTGAATCGGTAACCCAACATCCTGGGGTGGGCCCACCTGGCCCTTGGCCCCCTCTATATACGCCTATGGGAACTGATGTGAGAGTCATCATAGCGCTCACTACTGATTTGAACCTCAACCAACTTGTACATTACTTATTCTGTGCCTCAACTGACGACGACGATCGCTTCCTGTTGGTAGTCACAAATATTTTGTCGACATAATATTGGTGGTCTCGACACTATAGGATACATTAAAATAACCGAGCGAGGGCATGCTAACATTTTGGAAACGGTGGCGACAATGGGCAGAGTCTCCTACTAAGTAGGTAGGTACTTATACTAGGTACTTACTACTGCATAGTGGCGTGACGTAACAACACAATCCACATTAAAAAAAACATCAAGTAGGTAAAAATAAAATTAAGCCAAATTAATTTTTAACTATCTTTTAAACAGGCTACTGGCTACTAGTTTCTTAGATAAATTAGGTATTTTCATTTAGCCTATTGAATGTTCATTTACCATTTATTTATGTTAGGTACTACCTTACAGTTAAAGGAAAACAAAAAAAACATGGTGTACTGGTATTATAAGGAACTGTCTAGCTATCTCTCTTAACTAAAAATTTGTTTTTTTTTCCAGCTTGTAGCCAGTAATGGCCACTTTATGTAAAATAACGAATACAACGTGTCCACTAATGAATTGTCTTAACGTCCGTTACGTCCGGTAATAAGACAGTATTATGAAACAGTCAAATTCGACTCCGGCCTCGGCGCGTCACTCCAAAGAAGAAAAACTATTACATAAGTTATTTATTTTAAAATATCATTTGACCTACAGGGTGTTCGACCTTGCACCAGTTAAATAGGTTTGTGCGTAGAGTGAAATTGGCCCGACGCCAGGCGGGACAGAATCCGACTAGTCTTATATAACTTTAAATACACGTGACTATTTTGGGAGTGGACTTGACACTACCAAGTGCAGTGATAACTGATGGCCTTGGATGATGGCTTCGGCTGGAGTTTTAAGCTGCACCAGTATACACTATGTCAGTTGGGTCGCTAGTTTTCTGAAGGCCTACTCCGAAATTCGAAAATCGAAGTTCGTATTGTACCTACCTCTCACTCTCTTATTAAATAGTATAAGCGTCAGAAGGACGGAACGACACGAATTTCAATTTTCGAATTTCTTAGTAGCCCCGCTGGGTAAAAAATAATAGTAATATACTATTTAGTCCGTCAATTAGATTGGACACATCAATTCTTATAGGTATTACATAATCAAGGAAGCACCTAGGATATTTATGCTACAAAAAATCTACTGCACAGGAAGGGCAGCTACTCTCGACGGCATGGCTCTCGTGATATATATGTACACAAAATCTGTTCAAGACTCCAGGTAGCCACCAAACTGCCCGCTTGATAACAACGGGTTTGCTGATGATAGTACTTTTAGTTCCAGATTCGATTGTCGGAACTGCTCCACTTAAATGTTATGCGTTTAACGCGTCTATGCTAACGATTCTGTCAAACTATAAGAACTGTAAGATATTTAGATAACATAATGTCTGTGGTTGTCTTGTGGTTGTTGACAACGAATAGGTGGAGATATTTAATATCCGTGTAACAATAATTTTCTGCGTCTTAGCTTATCTTAGAGATTATCTAAATACCTTTTTATTTTACAGTCTGGCAGAAAAAACAAATCACGTGAACGTGATAGGCAATACCCATTATGTAGGCAAGGAATCGTATTTAGATAGGAAAAAAAGTACAAATACAAATACAAATAATTTATTTGTCAAACATAGGTTAAAATAGTTGGTACACTGATCATAGACTTGTATCACTATGCTGCGCCCAAGGGCATACAAATATAAATGTCTTGTAGGTAGGCACATTCAGTAATGCAGTAAACCAAATAGTCTAAAAAGTTGCAGAACTATCACGCATATACTCCTGCATTGAATAGTAGGCCTTACCCGCCAAAAAGTTAAATAGTTGTTTTTTAAAATCGTGAATATCTTCGATCATCAATATATTCTTCGGAAGTTTATTAAAGATCTTTGATGCACTTTTCCTTTTTTTGGAATTTAGCCTGTGTATTTTGCTGTCATCCCTTATATGTAGGTGCGACAAGTGCGACTTTTCCGTCGGTTTCTACAGTCAGCATCAAAAGTAGCGGATCACTTTTTTTAGCCGACTGCCCAAATGTGGGTTAGTTAATACATTTCTTAATTTTGTTTGTACCTACCTACGTGGCTGTGAAACGACAAAGTACGTGTGCAGGTACTTTTGATTCTGACTCTACCCACTGTCTCTACCTTACCCCTTTTTGGGGGTAATTTAATTAGGTAATAATTAGTTACCAGCAGATTCAAAACTAATGATGTAAAAGGTAATATTAAAGACTTCGTGACAAATGAATAACGCTGTCTTAACCCCTGGCAACATAGGCATATACCTACTTAAATCTTTTTCATTAACTTAGCTATTTGAGTAAATCTCAAGTCTCATGATAAAGTACATTCCGAGATTACTGTCTCTACACCTCAAGTATATGTACCTATTTACTTACATCAACAAGATATCACGATTTACTTCTATTAATAGCTAAGGCTACGTAAATTTTACCTGCAGATGCGTGCCGGTCGTACGTACGTAATCGACTCGATATTATTTTATTTAAAATGCATTAAATACCTAACATAATGGTTTAGGTATAACCTTACTTGGGTTCAAGATGTTAATGTTATGTTTCAACATATTGTATGTTGCAAATAGCCTGAATGGCTTCGAGAAAAGTATGGTACGGCCGTGCCTTTGTTTTTGTTTTGCTCGACTTGGCGGGGCACTACCGTGCCCCCAGATTACCGTATCTAGCAAAACAGTAGCAATTAATAAACAACTCAATATTTTGTGACAATATTCCACTATTTAAAAATAAACGATTGCAATTTTCTACGATTTCTACCAAAAAAATAAAATTCGTAAACAATGTTAGGAGAAAATGAAAACTTTATTCTGTGATAAAGGTTTTAAATCAACTCAAAATAAACGACTGGCTGAAAAATTATGCATATAATCGTCACAAAAAAGTTAAGACGTTTATTTTTAATTTGTTTTATGGCGACCATCAACTTAGTTTTTTGTCATTTACGTGCCAGTAGGATTAAAACTAGGTATCGAACCTCTCCGTTTGGTTTTGTAAATTCAAGTTAATAGAAATGTGTGATTTCCGCATTCCACCAACAAATTCAAGTTTCCAATAGTTCATTAATAAGTAACATAACATTTTTACTTTACTTTAAAATAAACGGTTATTACTGAAGTGATCTTTAACAGGCATAATAGTAGTTTGATGTTTTTTTTGTAACGTACCTACATATAAAGGAGCGACCACACCGCTGCTCAAAATACGGAGACTGTACGGAATCACGGAGCCGCAGTGACGTGCCGCAAGCGTCACAATTTTATCGTATGCCCTCCAGATCGCTGCTCAAAGCACGCTGACTGTGCGGAATCGAGTGACGTGCCATAAACGTCACGACTTTACCGCATGCTCTCCACCCAAAGCAAAGTTGTGACGTTTACAGGATGTCACTGCGATTCCCGACCGTCAGCGTACTTTGAGCAGCGGTGTGGCTGCTCCTTTTTATTTATCACATTGACTAAGATGCTCCACAAATTTTAATGAGTAGAAACCATGTAACGTAATGCAAAATTCTACTTCCTTTTTTCATCCATTATCGTGGTTGATACAACCCTGTCGCTGTCAACATTTGCCACACCTGATAAGGGCAACAGAGGCTCCCTGCGACAGAGTTCCACAGAGTGTCACGTACGAACTTGTCAAGGTATAACTATATATTGATATACTTACACAGGAAATTAATTAATAATAGTCATAAATTAACTCACATAACTTTATTGAAATAAAATATCTACAATTTATCATAAGCTTACACAGATTAGAATTCAACAAATACTGCAGCGGCTGTGTGGCCTCCACAGAGTACTGGAATGATGAACTTCAATTTAATTTAAATACCATTTACATTGATTTCATTAAATAAGATATATTTACGTGATTTAACAACATCCCATGGTTTCGAAAGAACTTGCGTATAATTACTATACATAATAATATGCGGTAGTTGTAGTACGTGGAAAATACCGGCCGAGTACGATGGTATGGTACGGTACACATTTAGGCTTAATACATTAAAAGTGGAGGTGCCCCGCAGATATTTACGTAGAATTGTAGGCGTTTCCCTGGAACAAACAGATTATAAATTATATTGTGAAACAGTATTTGTATTAAGGCATAGAAACCCGGTTAAGATTGGTTTTTTGGAATCTTTTTGTATTTTTTATTTCAATTCCAATTTTTTTTTTTACTTTTACGGTCATCCCGTAAAACCAAAATTGAAATACAAACTGAAATATAGATGCATAGAAAAAACAGAAAAATAAGACCATCACTGGGAATCGAACCCAGGTCCTCGGTAATCCGTACCGCGTGCTATACCGCTACACCACTGATGGTCACTGATGGTGACCCGGTACGGATTACCGAGGACCTGGGTTCGATTCCCAGTGATGGTCTTATTTTTCTGTTTTTTCTGTGCATCTATATTTCAGTTTGTATTTTCAATATAGAAACCCGGTATCACATAGCCGAATTTGGTAGTTAGCTTTGAAATAGACAATGTGGCTTATGTGAGTTCGTAGCCAGTTATGAAATGGGAGTGATTTTTCCACCTCGTAGCATATTATTTGGAATTATATGTCCCATTTCAAGATTTGCTACCAAATCTGACTCTGAAATGGGAATAAATAAAATAAGAAATTCAAGATAGGATCAGAGGGTTATAGTTTCGTATCCAGTTTCAAATTAAGATTATATTTGCCATTTCGATTTCCAAATCTGACCACTTTTTCGAGGCTCCTACCATATCTGGCTATGAGATTTGACTAACGACCAAAAATGAGCCCGTGAATCTGGAAGCGATTATTTGACTGACTAACGTCGTAACATTGTGGCGGATCCTAAAATCCTTAAAAAATTTAAAGGAATAGAAGTACAAAGTGTCTAAGCGTAAGATGCTTCGTAGCGATGTATCTATCATCCATCACATCTCTGCCTGAGGAAGCAAACGATACCTACTAGTAGGATGGCAAGAGATCGGTTACACGCTCATTTTGGTATCGGTCACTCAGAATGACGATAGAATCACCGTCAGACCATAGTAAAAGAGAACAAGTAGGTCCACTCCGACCCTTTAGGAGACTTAATTTCCTACTCCGGCGCGGACGCTTGGGGTTGTCGACGTCTATTTTAGATTAATTACCAACCGGCAAATAATTTTAGTACGAAAGTTAACTTAAAATTGTCTAATGTCTGTCTAGAGACAACAAACAGATTCTATGCCGTACTAAATTTAAAATGTTATTTTAATATCGCCGGAATAGTGATGGCGATTGTAGTCTGTATACATACTACTCATGTTTACCTACACGTAATACTATAACTATATTGTTTATAGGTAGGTAGGTATCTATCATTTTTTTGTGTCCTTGCACGAAACTATTACACTACACTTATATACCACTAATTTACAACTATACCTAATATAAAAAATACGTAAGTACGAGTATGCGAACGTAAAAGGTGATCATCTTGGAAGCGAGCGCAAGACGAGCGAGCTAAAATCGAAACGTACGGCGCCGACGGCAGCGCAGCAGCAGCGCAGCCTTGACTAAAGAAAACTTAATCCTCCTTAAATTATCTGTGTGCGTGCGTACCGGCGCCAACCGGCGCGCACACATTTAAGCCGCGCGATGTACTTTTATTCGTAGTGAGCCTACTTGTTCTCTTTTGCTATGGTCAGACTTCAGACTGACGAACTTATGCTCCAGATTAGATGTTTCCAATAATACACGACAATCCATTGTGTGATAGAAAACCAGATTGATGGATTGAACTCACGCCAGAATAAACGAGTAGACGACGTCAAAACCGAGTTTAGACTTGCAAGAAAAAACGTGCAAGTTGCATTAATTGGTTTTTATTGTATGGAGAAAACCCGGTTTTCGGTTTTTCTCCATACATCAGAAACCGGTTTTGTATTCCCTACTTGCGGCGCTCGATTAACCACTACAAACTCGTTGGCTTTACGGCCTCTCGCAATGTAATGCAACTTGCACGATTTTTCTTGCAAATCTAAACTCGGCTTAGGCACTTGTCCCACCGCCGACGATGAGCGAGAAGCGAGTAGAGCGAGTAACTAGAAACGAGTGGGCGAGCAGCGAGAAGCGAGTGTAGTTTTGTCGCTCGGCTGTAAGCGAGTGTTCGCGTGCGACGGGCGATTACTCGCTCCACTCGACTAGCTCGTGCGGGGCGGCCGCCAAGCTGACATCGCTGAGCGAGTATCTATAGCTCAGCGAGTTTTATAGCTCTTGTCGCTGCGACAAAAGATGTAAGAACGAGTTCTCGCCGACAGTGTGAACTGCCAGCGATCAACTATTAATATATGTGTCTCTTTTACTCACACAGGATCTTATATCTTTTGTTCGTTTCTTGAGCGAGAAAATAGTCGATAGCCAATCGTTTCCTCGCTGGCGGTGAGACAAGTGCCTTATGATCAACAATTTCAACTGTCCCGCTGCAACAACGATGCATGGGTTGTTTTTAGGCAAATTATTCCGAAAGTTCGTTGGCAATGCGTATGCAGTGCACCATTTACATAAGTCAGCTATAATAAAACTGTTTCATAGTGCTATTATTGGCAAGCGCAGCGCCCATTTTGGCAGCATGGCCGTTTGCAGCGTAAGGAGACGCGTGCTTAAGTCTGGGTCAGACGGATTGAAGACAAAAACACATCGTAGCAACAGACCACAAATAAAATAAAGTTTAAAATTGATTGGGGTCCAACGTTTTGCTCTTGGATGAGGGAGTGGCACACTAGTCCGCTTCATTAACGCTGGAGGAACTACCGGTCGACACGATCGTAAAATTTTTGAGGTTTTTTTACAAACAGCCGACTTTAGCCTATTTTATAATTATGCTAATTTTTTATGCATTATTTTTCGGGATAATCCTAAATTTGCCATATCCTACATATTTTTATGAAAATAAATATACAGCCAATGTTTAGCAAAGAAAAAAAAAGTTCGGTTGATAATTCAATCTATAGTGACTTTTTGAAAATATGTACATCTGTGTTTTTCTAAAACTTTTTCCCAATACAGTAGTAATGGCGATACTTGCATGTGACATCACACGCTAGTATTTCTTTCTCTGTCTAATATGAATTGAATTTCAAACCTTTATAAGGGCTCATTCGGACGTTAAAAAAGCGTTCGTATAGAACAAATGCATTCCCAAGTATTAATATTTATTTTCACGTTTATTATCGAGCACTGTTGTATTCTGCGCTGGACGTTTGGCGTTAAATTGAAAATTGAATAGAAATTGGGCCAACACCGAGTTTTGACGCATCGGTTTTTTAGCTCTCGGCGAATCAGCTGGGCTACTACGAAACTCGAACTTCGTACGGTACCGTCCCTCTCGCTCTCGAATTAAATAGTATAAGTGTCAGAGGGGCCGCACGATACGAACTTCGAGTTTCGGAGTAGCCCTGCTGAGCTGGCCCAACTCTGTCATATTTAAAGGTAGATTAGGTACAGATTGTTTTCCGTTCCACAACACGCACTGTTAACCCATTTCCAGGCATAGTGCATACAGTGACCACATAAATGTACACAAATATTGGACCTTGCTACAATGTAAATATTGTACACTATTTCGATTGAAGTACTTAAAAATATTATTCGATTTAAAATTAATAGCTCATCTTTATAATATATAAAAATGAATCCCTATTTCCCTTGGTCACGGCATCACGCGTGAACGGCTGGACCGATTTCGCTAATTCTTTTTTTGTTGTGTTTGCTATTGTCAGAAGGTTCTTATAAAAGATTTAGAAAATTAAAAAAAAAACTACACCGGGGGCGAAGCCACGGGCACCAGCTAGTAAACATTATATTTATTATACTCTATGATTTATTTTGTGGCAGCGTGTCTAAATTCGCGGAGGCTGGAAAAGGGTTAAGCTCTGATTTATAAAATAATCAAAAAATAAACAAAATCATATTCGTTGTATTCTGAGTGTTAGGGCAATGCGCTCAGTCCAGTCCAGACTATGGCCATTCCCGGGCAAGACTTGGCAAGCTGTCCACTTCCGCAGAGTTACGTGAACGGACGGTAACGATTTTTCAGCGGTTTCGTAACACAGCCACAAACTACACGTGTACGACAACGACAGTATCTTGCAGCTTAATAAGGGTTGTCTATTTTTTTACAATGTATAGTAAACTGACAACGATTTCGAGATAACTAAATGTATTTTTGAATCATTTTCTGGAATTATTTAATTTTAATATCATTTTAATGAATTTATTACTAAAAAAAAAGAATATGCATTTGGCTTATTGATAACGGTCTGATTTGTACTTTATTTTGTGAGGATTGGAATTATTATAATTTTACGGAATTCAATTTGGACCCGCAATCTGATATGACACTTTGGCATTGCATTGGCAGTAAGTGTCATTCTTGTTATGCAACGAACATTGACACTAGCTAACGACAGATTACCGCTTCACCGCTGATAGAAAAAAAAATGTTTGCTCACCAAATGTTTGCAAATGTTTGGATCAAATTTATGAAACAAGCATTGGTGTAGCAGAACTAGAGCTCTGACGTCATCAAACAAAATAATTTCAACAATTAATTAAGTGGTGACTGATGAATTATATGAAAAAATATCGAAACTGAATTCTAATATTTGACCTTTCTAAAAAAAATGGTATTTTTAAGACAATAGAATGTCACACACTAACTTACCTACGCCCATAACTCATTTATTAAGTTGCACAGTATGTTTGTCATGTCATGTTTGACCCATTAGCAAATTAAACACATTTCACAAAAAGTGATATGTCGCAATATCGCAGAGTAACGTGATAAGATAACGCTGTTGAAATAATGAATGTGCTTAGATAAAAAAAATTGGCATACTAGCCTTTGCCCGCGGCTTCAATCGCAATAGGTTCGATTCCTAAAAACATATAATCAGGTATAGGACACATATTTTTTCTTTTGTCCATTAATTTACAATTAACAAACTTAGCCTCGGTGCATATTATCATTTTTTTCTGACAGAAATTTTGTTTGGGAGTGTGCTTCAAAATTAGCATTCATTACAAAGATACTAGATCAGGCATGCCCGGATTTTATCGCGGACATTACTTTGGTGATATTACTTTACTTTATCATTACTATGGGGATGTGTCAAACGGACAAGTTAAGCTTTGTGTCTTGTTTTGTAAATACTTGCCTAACAGAAAGCTACATTATTCTAGATTGAAACACTTCGGATTTCTTTAAAAAATAACGTTATTCTTACATTATTAGCTTTTGGCCGCGACTTCGACAAGAGATGTCGAGGATGTGTTGCGAGGAATTTGTTTTTCATGAACCAATAGAAACACTTCATGTACCTATTCACGCTCCGGACATCTCTGGTGGAAACATCTCGGCGGAGCGAGGATATAAAATGAAGCGTTACTACGGGTTTATGACAAACATTCCCTGCAACGCATCCTCCTACATATCTGGTGGCATCGCAGCTTTATCGTTATCCTGCAGGTTCTATGCAATTTACCGGGATAAAAACTATCCAATAGGATACCCCCCAGCTAAAGTTCATCTAAATCGGTTCAGTTATAAGCGTTAAAAACTAACACACACTTCTTTTAGGCTGTCTTAGCATAATGAAAAAGTAAAAAAAAAATTAGCACCCTGAGAGTTCTGTGGACAAAATCCATACTTTTATCCATAGATCCGACTCGCACTGACGAAAGTTTACGACAAAGTCACCAAATGCTACTACTTCAGAATCTGATGTTATATCACAGCCGACATGTTTCACCCACTACACACGCTCAGCGTAACACCATCTATTAATACCCGAGCCATCACGTGAAGCTGCATCAATCGGCCACACATCACATACTTCGGAATTGCTCAGGAATTCTAAATCGTATTCCACGTGTTTCCAAGTATAGAATTAGAACAGTTTTCAGTTGGCACGTGGGCCTTATTGGGTCAAGAGTCCGTGTTATAACTGAATGACGCGATTGTTTACTCCTAGATTTCATTGTAAACGATTATCGTTTTCGATTAGAGGCTGTAACAGCAGTGCTGGGGGGGCTACTACGAAATTCGGAAATCGAAGTTCGTATCGTACCATCCCTCTCGCTTAAATAATATTAGCGTCAGCGGGACGGCAAGATACAAAGTTCTAATTTTGTACTTCGTAGTATAGGGCCTGAGTCTACATAACAATAAAGTACTTCTCCTTATTTAATCTTTTCTCTATAGAAAAGTCAAAGGCTTCACACCATACAGCCAAAAATACCTACTTCTCCACTATCATTGACACGTAGGCAGTAAATCTATTCTCTTTGGCAGTTATCAGCCAAACGGATAGGGACCCTAAAAATATAATATATTATAGGTTAGGCAAAAAAAATTATATATTATATTTTTAGGGTCCCTATCCTAAAAATATACATATGTGTAACTCTAACTTTATCTTTTAGTATATATTATATATTTGACAAGACCTGTCACGTCTGGATCGCTAACACCATCTTACTCTATCATGGTATTGCACTTGCACTAATATGAGTATCGTGAGCTTTGATGAATTATAACTGATCGTGAGTATCGTCTAGTCGTGAGGTCCGTTGGAACTTTGACATTTACGTTACGTTTGTGACTGGTTAAATAACCAATGCACAGAGTACATATATAACAGAGACACCACCTAGTACAAGCAAATGGTATCACCCTAATACTGGCTATTCAACTGGCTATTTTTCTTTCCTTCGAATTTTACAATAGATGGCACCAGTGAGAACACAAATAATACGATACGTATTGCCATCTAGTGAGACACTAAGGATACAGTACACTGACAACAACCAACAAGCTCACCAACTGAGCCTAGACGACTAGAGATACGCATGATGTCTCTGTCTTATTTACGTCATTAGAAGAGAATAGCATGTTTCTCTCAAATAGTTTCGACGAATGTGAGCAAGTGCGGGGCAAGCCCAGCAAGCGCATTCCGGTTATTCGCCATCTAGCGTCACAATTGCAAAACACTAAGAAAGCCTCATAGCTGAAATGTAGCCACATGTAGCCTATTATACTTTCGTATTCTCAATTTATTATTTCTATGGTGTTTCTTATCTTCAAATTAAGGAGTTGAATTAAGGTTGATGTGAAGTTGTGTTTATAAAATATGCTAGTCTTTATTTTAATCTTAATATTTCTACTTAATTCGGCTTATTCACATTTTATAATTTACAAATGTTAATAGTAGTGCCATCTATTGCTGTTTTTTTGCATTAAATATAGCTTGTAGGGATTGGTAGGCCATGACCAATGGCATGGCAAGCGAAACTGTAACGTCAAACGGACCTCTCGATACCAACGCCATCTAGCGATATTTCTCCTGTAAAAAAACAAAAAACCCTCGTTTTTCCTCTTTGTGTTTACACCGTACCTATGTCAATGTTAACTCTACTACCACTATTAGAAGTAATGTTCATAATTGTAAAGTATGCAATCATAAAGTTTGACCTTTCTAAACCTATACAGGAGCGATAACTTTGTCAATTAACCTCATCATATGCGCAGTTTACTAAACAGCATTGGCATCTTATTACAGACGTATTTAACAAATATATCTACTGAGCGGCAAAAAAATCTGGCCCTGAATGTATGCAGTCATAAGCAATTTTGTATGTAGTAGGTTTTGAATAAACTAAATAAAAAAAAATGATTTTTGGGTGTGTTATTTTTAATCGACTTCAAAAAAGGAGGAGGTTCTAAATTCCACTGTTTGTATTTTTTTTTCATGTACTTATTTTGGGGTGTCTGTAATTTTTAACCGACTTCAAAAAAGGAGGTGCTAAATTCCACTGATTGTATTTTTCTTTTCATGTACATATGTTCACCGATTACTCTTTTCTTATTTGAAAGAGTACTCTTTTGAGATGGTCCCATTGTCACCAAGTCCAGATCTGATGATGGGATCCTAGGGAAATCAAGGGCAACCCTCAAATTTTATAGGCACACCTATGGCAATTTTGATATTTTTAGCATCAAGATACATTTACATTCAGAAAGTATCATTTGGTGAAATGGAAATTATTTTCAAGGTTTTTGTAGTCAATTCCATTTTTTGTAAAAAAAAAATCAGTTACATATTTAATTAACACCTTGTATAACCCCATAAACCTACCTAATATAATATAAAGTTTATGTATAACCCAATAACAAGTTAATTTCGCTTTTGTTACTTCTGAAGCTAGATTCAAAATAAATTTTTTTTTTGTTTGTTGGATAATTTTAGCCTAACATGTATCAGATAAATACAGCTATTTACCACCTTATTTAGATAATAATTTCTCCGTTTCTTCATAACTATTGTATATTCGATTTACTGTAATTGCGTATAAATGGTAAATCGGCAACTCGAAGTTATTCGTCCAAGCAGAATGCCAATTTTAAATACTCGTACATCAACAAAGAAAACTGTCCCGTCCATCCTGTATATCGTCAAAAATGGAATATAGGCAATATAGTTGCACCTTAAATTTGAATCTGATATCTTGATCTGAATTCAGACTAAATTCATTTAAAGCGTCTTTAATTTTGCTCCCTATTTATAATAAGGCCCAATAACATTTTGACAAAACTCACTTTGGACGGCAATTTGGTCCAACTCCAAAATAATCAATTAATGTAAATGATTTGCTATTTGTACTGAATGATAGTAAATTGTATATTCGTGATTTACACATGGACATACTAAGTCCATGGATTAACATAGACAGTGGCACCTCGGTCATGTGATTTTATTTTACAAGTAGAATAAGAGATGGTGCTACAAACCAGTCAATTTAATGCTTACTGGCAGGAATGCTTATAGGATCCCAGGGAAATCGGGGAACTTCAAATATTGTGGGTAGTACCTATAGTTATTTTATTTGGACTTATTTATTTTGTACCATTACCGCACATGGCCCCCAACTAAGCCTACTCCATAACAAGTATTCCACAGGTTACGAGGTTACAGTTGAACAATTTGCTCTCGTCCACAATGTATATGGTGAAGAGGAACCAATGGTGAAACACCATGAGGAATTCTCAACAATTAACAACCCTGCATCGGGAAAAGCAATATGTTGTTAAAGATGATGGATGAGCATTTGACATTTAGCCCTTGTAATTTAGATTACATGGACACTAAAAAGGAAAAATAAATATAAAAAAATTGAGCAGACTCCAAAATATAAAAAAAAAACGTAAAATACATAATTGAAAAAATAATTTGCTCACATAAATAGATCTAAATAGGTTTCTGTGCGCGTTTTCTACTGATCTGTGTGTAGTTAGTGCCTCAGGACAAGCTAGCAGGAGCTAACTAATTGTCTACCTGTACCTACGTATACTACCTATTGGGCTTGGCATAGACTTTTAACTGATTATAGATCTATTGCATAATGTTTTTCCATCATATTTTGTTTGATAAGTTTGTATGTATCTTGCTTTCTCAATTAGCACTCTTGTTCTGAGAGGAGGCCTGTGCCCAGCAGTGGGACGTATATAGGCTGGGATGGAATGGGAAACTTCAGTAAGCTAGTTGAGAAAGCAAGATAAATACGAACTTTTCCGACAAAATACGATGGGAAAACATTATTCACTGTATCTGTAGTAGGAAGCGCACAGAAACATATTTTGATTTATATAAGTGACACATTAATCTTTTTTTCAATATTTAAACAGACTAATTATTTCTCGCTTTTTTCAAATTATTTTCGTAGTTTTTTTGGAGTTTTGAAGGCAATTTTATTTTCATGATTTCTTATCAATACGGTCAAAAAATGGTTAAAGTCCTTGATTGGTTATACAGTAGTTACGGTGTTCTACTGCTTCTTAGGGCCCGTTGTTTAATCAGTAGTTAAGATACTAATAGACAAATTTCCATTGAAACGCGTTAACTATTGTTATGTTTGCCATACATTTTAACTATTAGTTTGTTTAACTATTGATTTAAACAACGGGCCCTTATGTAGCTTTGGATAATATGAGTAACCTGCTACATATTATACATACCCATTTGCGGGAGATCCAGATGAGGGTTTCGTTGTCAAGTCTGGGCCCGATGAGTGGGTTCATCTGTGCCATGTACGCACACAGCCAGCTGGAAAAGACAAGCACAACACTTCAGCCATACAGAGAACATTGAAAGACAATGTAAAGAAATTAAAAAAAAAAACACCTACAATATGTGAAACTTTGTGGACCAAACCAACTCGTAAATTTTATATCTTGATTTATATTCTGACATATCTTGAGTTGAACTGTTTAATTTTGTAGTTATATAAATCATGTCTTATGTGAGAGAGAGCTTAACTTATACCTAGAATGACGAACAGATGGCTAAGTGGTTAGAGAAACTGACTACGAAGCTTGAGGTCCCGGGTTTGAATCCCGGCCGGTGCAGATATTTGTATGACTAATAGGAATGTTTGTTATCGGGTCTTGGATGTTTAATATGTATTTAAGTATGTATTTATCTATATAAGTATGTTTATCCATTGCCTAGTGTCCATAGTAAAATCTTTGCTTAGTATGGGACTAGGTCAATTGGAGTCAAGTGTCCCATGATATTTATTTATTTATTTTATTTATATGATTAGAAAGTAAATAGTTTATTTTGCTTTAGACATAGTAACACTAACTGAGAAAGAAAGATAAGTATGAATTTATCAGACAAAATACGATGGAGAAACATTATTCACTAGATTATCATTGAATGGTGATCTTTTCTAAGGCGTTTCCTGTTGCATTATGTTTAAGGCGGTCAACCTTCAGAACAAATTGACCTTAAATTTGGCATTGAATTTAAAACTTGCAGTTTCTTTAGCATAAACAGCACTAGGAAAGAGTACAATAGAACAGTTAAGGTACTAAAAGTTGGCACATTGTGAAGAGGAACAGATATATTTTAGATATTGTTCTGTCTCTGCCTTTTAATAACAAGATGTATAAAAAAAACTGTTTAAAACTACATAAAGATTAGAGCATGTTGAATACACCCAGAATAGGGTTCCATATCCATTATTTTTACTATAAATGATTTTGGATTTGGATTTTGGTATGGAAAATTTCCAAGTAAATGTATTTTATAAGTTAGGCTGCTATTTACTCTTAAATTACTAATAGTTCTCATGCAAACTTAGCCTAATAGTTTTCCTTGTTAATTTGATATAATATTATTATGTACTCCCATCATACATTTATTCAAAAATTTTCAAACCAACACTAAGAAGGAATTTTTCGTAATTCTCACAGGACCCATTAGCAAGTAGAATATGATATAGAATTCATAGCAATCAAAGTAGAGACTTGTTGTCAAGTTGATATGTATACTAATAGCAATGTAGAAAGTGCAGTACAACAAATAATGTACCATCAGCAAAATATGTGGTCTACCACCCTAAAGTTGATAATCATTTGCATATCATAAAACAATAATGCCAACAGATGTGTCTGTCAACTTGAAAGTTCGACTTTAGCAACATATTTATTTAATAGGAACTTGTTTAAAATTTGATAGACCACTTATTTGGCTGATGGTACAAGGACACAACATCAGATTTATGAGAATTTTTTTTCATTATAATTTGACATGTAATTGTACATTTGGTTCAGCACCAAATCATCTATGAATCGAAATTACCATGACTTCAGATGGTTGAAAAAGCGCATGTCTAATTCAATAAATTATCCATTGTGTGAATGTCTAAATAGTAAAATACCTTTCATATACCTAATTAGAAATGGTTTAATGGTTTTCAAAATCACAATGTAAGGGGTAGTACTGTCAATGTCATAAATAAGTGATCATTTCTGTACCTTGTCGCTTTCAGTCGCTACACAACTTTGTATGGCTTTTCAAACATCATGTTGAAGTGACAAGGCACAAAAGTGATCACTTATTTATGATGTTGACTGTGCAATATGTTCATATCACATGCTTCAATCTGACAATAGCTTTTTGGATATTCAGATGACTTTTGTAAACACACTAGCAGTTAGGTTAACTTCTGGAGAGAAATCATGATACAAAACTAAAAGTATACATGCATGTCCCTGGCCCTTTCAAAGATTCATGTTTTTAATGTCTTTTAAGGACTTTTTACTCAATAGCCAGTTTGTGATCCAACATTTCTTGTGGATGCTAACATTTTACTAAAGAGCTCATGGGATTAGTTTATTTGACCTTAAAAAAATAGTAAGTGAAGAAAGTGGAATGGTAGCAATTAAAAAATATACTATATACTTACAATAACCAACAAGTTGCAGCCGTTAGCATCAACACCACTTGAATGATCCTGAAATACAGTAATGAAACAGTAAGAAAGGGCTCAAATCGAATAATATTCATGAATCATATAGTGCAAGGTAAGGATGCAAAACTCACCCTCTGTTAGGACCCTTTGGGGCGAAGAAGGGGCACACGATTCCTACAACGCCCCATAGGATGGTAAACACGGCGATGGGAACTATTGAGGCACCCATTTTTCGGGAGTATTTGCAATATTTCTGTAAATTTTATTATCGCAAACAAACGTCAGCTGCCCCAACCAAAATGGAGGACGCTTGTAATGTTGGCTGCACTGCTTGAAGTCATATGACAATTCAACGCTTAGTTATTGCAAAGGGAAACTCCCAAAACAGTTTCCTTTTGCAAAGTAAAAATAATGAAATGAAACCTTTTTTCATTATGACATATATTGACACACATAATAAAAATAAAGAAGAAAATTTCCTGATAGAATCTGCAAAAATGTCGTTTTGGTTTTCAAAATAAAAATTAGAAGTAAAATTTAAAAAGCAATGTAGACCATTTAAATTTAATTAATGTAGTATCTAATGTCAGGCCCAGTGAGTGTAGATTATTATGCCGTTGTTATCGTTTGGCTAGGAATTTGTTCAATTTATACAACCCTGCTTACGATTACTACAGTTGGAATAACTTTTGTTTTGTAAGTATTACTCAAAGGTACTTAATTTATTAAACGATATTTTCATTAAGTTTCGAGTCATTTTTTTTCCCACACTTCTAACAATTATAATTAAATATCATAATCAAATAATAGTGTTAATTTAATAACAAAAACTGCAAATTATAATCACTAAACCAAAGAGGTATACTACAATTTATCAGAATGAATATTCATAAAATATTCGACGGTTATAAAATCTGCCACTAAATCAAGTCTAAGAAAGTATGCCAAGAATGTAGAATCCAAGTCCCAGAATTTAAAAGCCAAAATTTAAAAAAATACTATATTTTGAATGGCTGTCAGATAGCTGTCAAACAAGATTTGAAATTTGGACGTTAGATATTGTTGTGGTGTTGTGCATCTATTTAAATGCGTTAATTAGACTTTTATTAGTAAATAAGTAGTGTGTAATTCAAATAGTGATGGATTTAAGGAATTAGACTTAAGTACCATTATTATTAGTTTGAAAAATGGACAGCTCGATTTCAAGAAAGTCAGATGCTGCTGCGACGTAAGTACACAAAAGCTTGAAACAATCCGTCTTCAATGTTTTGGATGATTTAACACATCGTTGTAAAAATTCAATGACTAGGGGTGATCTAAGAAGCTGCAAAGCAACACCCAAGCGTTCATAAAGTGTTGGTGCATTATTATATCTTTGGATTTATTTTATTAAATTCTCATAATTTGAAGATTAACTAAGGTCTTTGCAAGCTGTAACCGTAGATTATTATTAAATTATCGTTAGATTATTTTTGGTGTTACTATGTGTCTATTCTGTGTATAATACAATAATGCACATCCATATAACACTTGTTTTGTATTATTGTATTATACACAGAATGGACACATAGTATTCTTGTTGATAAGCTATGACTATGAGCATACACCCAAGTATTCAGAAACAAATCAAAGAAAATATGTAAAGGTATAATAGAACCTAAAGTAAGTTAGTGTTTGAAGTGTAAAGTCTTTGACCAGTGTGTGTTGCCAGTGATGCTATACGGATCTGAGATGTGGGCGCTAACAATGGTCCTCATGAGGAAGCTCAAAGTCACTGAAAGGGCTATGGAGAGGGCTATGCTCGGGGTTTCTCTGCGGGATAGAATAAAAAATGATGATATCCGCAGTAGAACTAAGGTTACATAGCATGGCCGATGGGGTCAAAAGGTTCTGCCTCCAACAAGATGGAGCAACAACTTGGTTAAGATCGCGGGATCACAGTGGATGCAAAAAGCACAAGTCTGGTCTGAGTGGAGAGCCTTGGGGGAGGCCTATGTCCAGCAGTGGACGTCTTTCGGCTGACATGATGATGAAACTTAGTGAAACTATACAAAATGTACCAGTGATATAGTAAATCTATTATACTATGGTGTACTATTTTATACTTTTAATTGTAGAAGTTAGCTTTGAATTTTTTTTATTTTTTTTATTTGAGAGGTTAACACAAAACTTGATGTGGAGAATTTTATCCATTAGACCAGAGACCATTAGAGACCATTAGACCAGAGTATATTGCGTCCCCGAAATATGTTTTAGTTATTACCTTTTGAAATAGTTGTTTATGCAACTGTTACTTAATAAGGGTCCTTAAAATGAGTGTGGTGTTATGAAACAAGGTGTAGCCAAGTTTCATAATAGGATCACACAACTGTTTTAAAGCCTAATGACATGCAGTTGTATACATTACTTTATCTACATCCATATATTAAATCCTCTATCATGGGTTCAAGAACCATTGAGAATGAACTGCATTGCAACCAGAACTATGTCTGCCCCACAAGCTCCTGCGCCCGAATGTTCATTACAATATTGATTTCGGTATTGTTAATGTTCATCAATATTGATTTTGGTGTTGTATTGAACATTATGATACTGCCGTGTTCATAATAGAATCCAGTGTTGTTATGCTGGTCATTATCTATGGTTTTTGAATGCATAAGTAATGGAGGATTTACTATGTGGGTGTATATAAAATACATTATAAAACCGATGACTTGTGTTTTTATTTTATTTTAAAACAAATACATGTCTCTGTACAATGATTGAAATTGATAGAAATGAAAGTGGTCCATTGAGAATGCTCCTCTCTTTGATGAGTAGACTATGTGTGCCTTGGCACTGCATCTCTAATGCTCAACAGGTCAAACTTGTTTATTTATATTTGTAGTCTCTCCTTAGATCTTTGCAGTAGGGCAAATATTCAGCGTATTTGCAGCATATTTGGACTTGTCTGTCCGTTGTGCTAATAAATGTGGGGTGCCAATGACGTGAAACCATTTAATGCTCGAATATTTCACCCAGTACCAGTTTATTGCGTTCCAGTTTACGAGTGAAGTTAATAAAAGTATGTTAAAAACTTTGTTGGCAGGAGAAAGCGTCGTTCGTCGATCCTGAAGAGCCAACGCGCACCCCGCACGCCGTTCTCGGAGCTGGAGTTCCACGTGGCCACGCCCACCGACGTCGCCAAGAGTCGCCGCGTCAGCTTCTCTCGGCGGAATGGCGTCGCGTCAGTATACCTTTCTCGATCATCACTCAAACTTCGACTAAACGCTTGTTGCATTTAAGTGATAAATCCATATCTAAACGATGCAACTGTCACAATGTCCTCCACATGCCGGTTTTATGCCTACCTAATTAAAAATGCAAATGAAACCAATGTATTGAAAAAATCGTAGCCTATGGCACTAACACTGTGAAGACGAATTCAATGATACTTCATTTGTCAAAATCTGTTTACGCAGTAGTAGTGGCAGCTCTTTATTTTTAAATCTGTCGGAAATGTATTGAAACTTAGTTAAATTTGATCTTGGCATCATTGTTTTTTTTTCAGGGAGTTTGAAATTACCGAGGCAACAACTGCTTGGAAAAATTTATATGAGGAGCACAACAAGTCTTTGGAGACATCCGCAAATGAAGCGGGTGAGAAGAGCGAGAAGGATACTGGACGCAGGGTAGAGTACCTTGGATGCCGCATTACTGACGTCGAATTCACAGACGTGGATCCAGGCCAGGATCCACTGATCTCTTCCTACAATGACGGCAATGCTGAGTACACAAATAATGACAAAAGTCTTTTAGCACCTCACATAAACTTTGAACTCACTGAATTTACTGAGCATCAAACAAATCAGTTATTTGATAATGACACAAATCCAATGATCAGAGAAATAACTGATCAAATTGACATAAACTTTTCTGCTGTAGCGCCTTTAAGCGATGATTTAGAGATTCATGATGATCTTGATCAAGATAGGAAAGCAACGAATATGTCTTGCATAGATATCGATCTTAATGCAACACATTTTTCTCTGAAAGCTGAGGAATCAGGAGTATCTGATATGTCGATTACAGACTCTATTCATAGTCCTAAAGTTGCCGCTGCTAAATTGGCGTTTGAAAATAGGAAATCGAATGCAGATGATTGGGTGGCTGATAAGGAGAATATCATCGTCAATCCATACGTGGCGCCACTTCCGGCTGAAAATTTCGCTGTCAATGACGACAACGATGATGTTTTAGTCTTTGATGGGAAAAAGTGCAAATTTCAGTCCGACATAACTAACAAAACTATACCTAGTGAAAATGCTGCCGTTAAACCTGAAAACTCTAACAAAAGAAGAACAATAGTTTATAATAACGATCAAGGAGACATTTCCGTCACCCAAGGTGTAAATGCTCAAATTATAGCAACCCAAGAAATCAATACAACAACGCTCAACAATAGAAAATCGATGAATAAAACGCGTAATAATGATTCGAACATATCTATGACGCAAGCAGTCCCAGGCAATATTCTGATGTCTGCCCAAGAAAAAACAAAACCAGAGAAAGAGAGAACAATACATTTTGATGATTTTGCGGATATTTCGATGACACAGGCTTTACCATCGAATATATTCAGTCAAAAATTGGACGAGCCTAGAAACACAGTTGTTTATGAAACAAATGAAGGCCATCTTTCTATGACTGAGGTGGTTCCAGCCAATGTTATTCCAGCAGTTGCGGAGCTTAGGAAAACTATATTATATGAAAATGAGGATGCAAATATTTCAATGACGCAGGCCGTCCCACTTAATATACAAGTAGAGGAACCAACAGAAAAAAGGAAAACTGTTGACGGAAATGACGCGGTTGATGTGCCGTCGGCTGTGCCCACCACTATGCTTCATGAAAAAAGAAAAACCATACTGTTTGGAAATGACACTGGAAACATTTCTGTAACGCAATCGATCCCGACTACTTTAATTATACCTGAGAAAAAAGAAATTGATAAAAGAAAAACCATTGTCTATGAAGATGAATGTGGAAATCTTTCTGTGACCCAGGCTGTCCCAGCCAATTTAATATTATCAGATAAGCCTGATGGCGATAAAAGGAAAACTATTGTTTACGAGAACAATGATGGCGATATGTCTGTCACTGAAATGGTTCCTAATAAAGTCGTAATTCAAGAAATACAGGATAGGTTACAAGTACTGCAAGACGAAAGTGTTGCCGACACGTCTCTTGCTCGGGCCTTTGAACATACAGATGTCAAAAATAAGCGGAGAACTATAGTGTTTAATGAGAGCCAGGGAAATCTGTCAATCACTCAGTCATTACCTGATAATATCATGGTGCCTGCTCATGTAGCTGATAAGCGAAAAATAATGATTTGCCAAGATGAAGCTGCAGATATTTCTGTTACCGAGACAGTGCCTGACAACTTGCAGAAATCCAATGCTGAATATGATATTTCATTAAATAAAATTGAGCCTAAGGAAGATGTACTTGAATCGAAACACGAGGGATACTCTTCATTAGGTCACACAAGTCTAAATGAAGTAAAAATGGAAAGAACAAGAATATCTAATGTTAGTGAGACTGACAAAGATGTTAATATGTCTATGACTGAAATAATATCAAACCGTAACAATAATACATCTAATAGAAATACCACAATTCTGGACGATAAATTGGGAAATTTATCCATGACAAAACCAATTCCAGCTCAAATTATGTTGATTCAATCTGTTCTCGAAGAACAGAAAGAAAAAAACAAAGGAGAGGTTAAACTTGAAGAAACTTATGTTGCTTCGAATAAATCTGTGATAGAGCCCCAGGATATTCTTATTTATGAAGCTGCAATTCAATATACAAAGGCCAAAGAGGATGATAATGAGCGTCATATAGCAACAGGAAGTAACTTCATGATAGAATCATCGTCCAGTAAGGTGAGCGAGAGCACCAGCGATCCGACTGGCTCTGGGACATCTGGTAAAATTGAAGTGGCTGATGACCCTAAGGAGGATTACGATGCGGATTTGAATCCCTTAGTTGATGTGAAAAATAATACTTCCGCCGTGTCCGTGATAGAAAACCGAATCAGCTCCTCGCCCAAACGTGTGAAGATAGAAGGTGTTAGTGTTAAGGAATCCATTTTAAATGACTTGCTGGATATGTCAGAATCGGGTAATGAGGACCCGCGTGAGAACAATAATTTAATGATTCAATTAACCTCCGATGCTTCATCTGTGACAGCAAAGGTTACTAATGAGAGAGGGTCGCAGGAAAGCTACTTATTAATCAAAGACAGTGACGAAGAACCTGCTGACAAGACGAGCGGAACCAGCAGCGAAGAAATACCAGCTTTAGAATGTCCGAAGCTCTTGCCCATCGAGTACCAAGAAGAAAAACATCATGGATTAGTTGGGAAATTACAACACAAACTGAGTGAATTGAAAACCTTCATTAACCAAAAAAGTGCATCCAAGACCAAAAACGTAACTGTTAAAAGTTTGGATTCCGATAAAGTTGATGAGCAAGAGGAAATAGATAAAAATGGGAGTATGAACCGGTCAATATGTAAGCCAGCTAACAAAACCGAAAACAATGCAGATGACACTAATGCACTTCTAGACATACTCTCTCATTTTACTGACACTCGAGTATCCAAAGATTTTGGTGCTGATGATAAGAAAGAAGCGTCCCCCTTGAAAATAAAGGGGCTTATTGCGATAGAAAACAAATCTGAGGCAAATGATACGAGGCGAAGTTTAGTTCCGGATAGAAAGTCGATGATACGCAGTAGAGAAGACTTGCTCAAAGACATATCCATGGCTCAAGCGATGATTAAGTTTGATGACGAACAAGAGGATCAGATGGACGAAAGTGCTGAAGACACGATGATCGAGACGCAAGAGATCAGTCCACCGCGTCGCAGCCCGCGCCTCAGCCACGAAGTCGTCAAGACTTTAAAGTTTGACGAAGATGATTCGATGTTTGACCCTGAGATCAGTTCACACCAAGAAACTCACACCACGCGCCATGAAATGGCCACGTCGCCTCTGAAGAAGACCGCATTTGGCGAAACTACTTACATAGAGGACCACATTCGGGATAGCAAGACAAAAGTCATACCCGGTTTCTTGAAAGACGTATCAAATGATCTCAAAGAACTGATGAATGATCTCGTGAAGCCGACCAATGACCCTGTACCCTTTGAAACTAATCTCGCCAAAAAGTCTACGTCGACCCACAGTACGCAGATACAAGCGAACTTGCTCACGTCGAGCCAGATAGACCTCGATCCTGATCTTCAGTCCAATGCGCACTCCGCGCACTCAGTGGAAGAGCGTCTGGCTTCTGAAATGGCTGCCGTAGAAAAGGAATCTGTAGCGCGCACGCTCCAAAGCCAAATAATAAACCCTGATAGTCATTTGAAAATCCCACAACGGGAGTCCGAACACCTAGCGGATCCACAAAAATCCTTTCACTCAGAGAGACGCCCTGTCCGCAAGGTGCAAGACCCGAGTCGAGTAATAGTGTTCGACCATCACAATCCTCTGAACAATGTTCTGTTGCCGGCGATTGATCAAGGTGAAGTACACAAATATAATCCTGGTGTATCCGAATCGGCGGAATCTCTTGCTCCGAAATCAAGTGAAACCACGCCAGAGAGCGAACCTCGTGAGAAAGAAGAACACCATGTTGTGGAGAGTCGCATGGCATTGCACGACATTGTCAGACCAATCGGTGACAGCGGGCCGCCCGCGATAGCAAAGCAAAGTTTCATGTCGGACACCAGTAAACCGATGTCGCTTGACGAATCCATCGACGCCAAACAGGAGGTAAAGGAAGTTGAAGTGAACACCGTGATTGTCATGAAAGGCAACAGAGACCTACTTGAAGCTAGCTCCTCCCTTACTTTAGTCGATGACGCGTTAGCACGGAGCGCCTATGATGTCGAAATCGATTCGAACTCGCCACAGAAAAAGAGCCGATCGCCAGTCCAAGTAATATTTAAAATCAAAGAACCAGAGTCTTCCGTTAAACTCGATTCAGATCTCACATCGAACGACGACGACATGTCCGAAGTTCAAAGTAAAGGCAAGAAGCGTAACTACAGTCCGGCTCAGCTCGACAAGAACTGCACATTAGCAACTGAAGAAGTTACGCCGAAGCCAGCTAGCAAAGTGCAGAAAGTGTCATTCATAGCGAAGACGAAGAAAATACTTGGCATTTCGACCAAACAACACGACAGGGCGGCTCAGGCCGAGGCTGACTCATCGCAAGATGAATCCTCCAGTCCAGAAAGCGACGCGCCTTCTGAAGCCTTGGAGATATCCAAGAGAAAATCTAAGCAAGCAGGCGCCGCCATCACAGTGCAACAGTTGATGACGGAATACGATATGGACACTAAGATCGACCAAGCTGCGTTGAACCGTGAGATACTGGCCCATCTCACCGCGAAGGCCGCTAAGTCAGAAGCCTCTTGCTCTACCATCGGGCCAACGACTTTGTCGAATACGGAAGAGTGTAAAAGCTTAGACGTTGTTAGTTCTTTTGCTAGCAGCAGGAAGAATTTCCAGAGCGATCCTTCGGATTGCGAGGGCTTGAATAGTGTGGCCAGTGAGAGTCGACGCGCGCAGTGGCAACCAGAACTGATGCATGAAATCAGTTCGAAGAACCTGGTCACCGAGTGCGAGTCTAGCGTCAACGTCGTGTCCAAGATCGACGTGCTGCCGTTTATGGGGTGAGCTTTGACTTTAATAGTAGTGTCAGCATTAAAAGTAGCCGGTAATTTTTAGGGTTTCATAGCCAAAAAGGTGTAATTTGTGATTTTAATCCTTATTTATTAATCCCAAGATTATTAATCCTTACTTAAAACGTTTCCAGCACGACGGACTGCGAGTGGGAGTCCCGCAGCACGGACTGCTGGTCGTTCCGTCTGCTGCGCGCGCGGCTGCGGCTGGTCGTGCGCCTGCGCCACCGGCACGGCAACGCGCCGCGCAGCCGCGTGCGCGCAGACACGCCCGTGGTGCTCGTCGCCGTGGAGCAGCCCGTGATGGAGTACAGTGAGTGCTGGCCACGTAGACCACAAGTCATACATCCTATCCTACTAATATTATAAATGCGAGTGAGTGAGTGAGTGAGTGAGTATGTTTGTTACTCCTTTACGCTGAAACGGCTGGAAGGATTTGGATGAAATTTGGCAAAAAGTTAGTTTATAACCTGGATAATTTTTATTCCGATATTCCCACGAGATAGGGATAAAATCTCGAAATAACAACTGTTGGGCTTAACCTGTCCTCTCCCAGAGGCACAAATTTGTGCCCAAATTCCTTTGATCCTGTTATCCTGGGAGATGACAGATTAAAGTCATGAAATTTGTAATGTAGATAGCTGGATCACTGGAATAACACATAGGCTACTTTTTGTCCCGATATTCCCACGGGATAGGGATAAAATCTTGAAATTTCAACCGCTGGGTTTAGTCTTGAAATTTTGGACAGTTGGTCTTAACACAACCTTAATGAAGACCACAATATAAATTTTTGGAATTCCCAGGGGAATTTTGTAAAATCCCGGAATTTCAGTTGTCAACTACCAGATCGAATAGTTTACGCGTGCGAAGCTGCGAGTAAACTCTAGTACGTAATATAACATAACTAAACGTAATGGTCTCCCGGAACCAGCGCTGACTACCCCAGGAGTCCGCATTTATGCTGAGGCTGGACCATTTCGTGCACACGCAAAAACATAAGTTTTAAATAAACTTTTTCATTTTATCTTGAATGCACTGTCATCGAAAATTGATTTAACAGAGAAAGAGAACCCGATCGCGACTCTCTGCGTGAAGTTCGGCGAGGAGGCGATGCGGTATTTCATCGGGCGCGGCTGCGAGCGCGCGGGGTCAGTGCCCTCGCTGCTGCGGCGCTGCGCGGGCGCGGCGCGCGTGGCCGTGCGCTGGGGCCGCGCCATGCACGCGGCGCGCGCGCACCTCGCCTTCACGCTCACGCACGATGGCGCGCTCTCGCTCAAGGTATGGGGTCAGTGCCCTCGCTGCTGCGGCACTGCGCAGGCGCGGCGCGCGTGGCCGTGCGCTGGGGCCGCGCCATGCACGCGGCGCGCGCGCACCTCGCCTTCACGCTCACGCACGATGGCGCGCTCTCGCTCAAGGTATGGGGTCAGTGCCCTCGCTGCTGCGGCACTGCGCAGGCGCGGCGCGCGTGGCCGTGCGCTGGGGCCGCGCCATGCACGCGGCGCGCGCGCACCTCGCCTTCACGCTCACGCACGATGGCGCGCTCTCGCTCAAGGTATGGGGTCAGTGCCCTCGCTGCTGCGGCACTGCGCAGGCGCGGCGCGCGTGGCCGTGCGCTGGGGCCGCGCCATGCACGCGGCGCGCGCGCACCTCGCCTTCACGCTCACGCACGATGGCGCGCTCTCGCTCAAGGTATGCCACCAGCAGTGGACACTCAGGGCCGGCCTTAAGCGCAAAACATACAGGACGGCAGCGGGTCGGGTCGGGAGTGCGGCGGTCCTATTTACGTGGCTGTATATGAACAACACTCTGGCGGCGAGCGTGGGGTGGGTCGTGCGCGGAACCCGCAGTGTAGCCACGTAAATAGGCCTGCCGTACTTCCCAAAGTGGACTTTGTTAGTTTTCCAAAATAGTTTCATTCACTGCCCAAATACTTGTTTGTCCACAATTGATCATGTCCTGGTCGGATCCTGACTCTCTAAATCTTATCTTTCGACAAATAATTTCGAAAGTCCACCTTGTAAATCCCACCGACTGCGCCAATAACCTGTCCTCTTCGTCAGGTGGCGAACATCCCGCTGCGCTCCGTGTGGGAGGTGACGATGCAGATAGAGCTGGTGGTGAACGACGCGCGCGAGGCGCCGTGGCCGATGGCGGGCGGCGTGCGCGTGGCGCGGGTGGTCGCCGAGCACGCGGTCGGCGACGCCGAGCTGGCGCGGCTGCTGGCCACCGTGCCCAGGGACTGGGGACACGCGCCGCGCGCCGTCTGGTGAGTGCCGCTGGCTGGGGCTGTGCGCGTGTATGACACAGGACACAAGACACAAACACACACATGACATACACATGCACATACAGGACACATGACACCTGACACATGACATGACACACACACAGGACACATGATACATGACTCCAAACACAGACACACACACACACACACACACACACACACACACACACACACACACACACACACACACACACACACACACACACACACAGACGATGTTATTCATCAGATGATATTGTAAAGCTGTTTAAAACAAAATTATACCTCGTTGAATTTCTTGCCGAATTCTTTTCAACAGAGGTGTTTCCAAACCAGTGATAGATTTTTTTAACATTCTTAACCAGCGTTTCCACCAATAATGTGCGTAGGTGAACCGTTTCTATTGGTTAATGAAAAACATATTCCTCGCACCACATCCTCGCACATCTCTGGTGGAGACGCTGCTTTAAGTGCTTGTTATATTCATCATCATCCCAGCCTATATACGTCCCACTGCTGGGCACAGGCCTCCTCTCAGAACAAGAGGGCTTGGGCCATAGTTCCCACGCGGCCCAGTGCGGATTGGGAACTTCGCACGCACCATTGAATCGCTTCGCTGGTTTGTGCAGGTTCCTCACGATGTTTCCTTCACCGCAAAGCTCGTGGTAAATTTCAAATGTAATTCCGCACATGAATTTCGAAAAACTCAGAGGTGCGAGCCGGGGTTCGAACCCACGACCTCTGCTTGAGAGGCGATAGGTCAAACCATTAGGCCACCACGGTTTTTTTTTTTTTTTTTTTTTTTTTTTTTTTTGTTATATTATATAGGCTAAATTAAATAGATATTTTGACTGGCTTTGACGACACCACACATACTTTGATTAAGATTTTTAGTTGATTGACATAATAATATTATTAGCCGAGCAGATGTGAATTCGTATTTTCTTACTATGATTATTTGTTTAATTGAAAATATTTCTTTTACAGGAAAATATTCAAGTACCTGAAACGCAAGACGCGGGACGACGAGCTTTTACTCGGCTTATAGCTCAGTACCGACTGGTCGGATTCCGCAAATCATTAACACATAATGTACTATTAGGCGCAAGCCACACAGAAGAGACGTGGGACGGGGGCGCGTCGTCTCTTCTGTTTGCTTTGGATCGCGACATTTCTATACATTTAGTATGAAAACTGATTCAACGGGTCCCACGTCTCTTCTGTGTGGCGTGCGAATTAGCGTCATGGCACTGTTCAGGACTTAGAACATGAAACAACACCTATTCGGTCTATTTGGTCAAATACCCTAAATGTCAAGTCCCCGAATCTATTTACCTGTATGCCTATTTCTCGACCGTCAATTTACCTGAAATGTCTAGTCTGTCTCCGTTCATACATTTTCTGGTTCGTTAAATTCTATCCTCGTAAGGCCCAACGTCCTAAATGTAGGACATACGTCAAAGCAAATGCCAAACTTCACTATTGACATTTAGTTTCAAATTCTAATGATCAAAATTTGACGTGGGCCTGACGAGGCCATGACCCAAAGTCGACGGCTCATATTCCGCGTGGCTGAGACACTTCGCGCCTTGACGCTACTCTAAACTAACCTCTTTTGTCGCGCGACTGAAGCGCTGCACAGCGAATCCCTTCACATTACAGCGGCTGTAGCGCAGCTAAGTTTTGCCGCCGCTAGCTCGGAGCGCTGCAGTCGCGCTTCTGTCGCGCGACCATCGCGCGACTGGGTGACACTCTTTCCCGGCCCGGATAACACCAACATGGAAATACCGGCCCTGTTTTTCGTGTACACGCCCATAGAAGCTCCTGTCAGTTTCTATGGGCGTGTACACAAAAAAAGGGGCCGGTATTTCCATGTCGAAGCCGTGGTGGCCGAGTGGTTTGACCTAAGGCCTCTCAAGCAGAGGATCGTGGGTTCAAACCCCGGCTTTACGGTGAAGGAAAACATCGTGAGGAAACCTGCACAAACCTGCGAAGCAATTCAATGGTGTGTGTGAAGTTCCCAATCCGCACTGGGCCCGCGTGGGAACTACTGCCCAAGCCCTCTCATTCTGAGGGGAGGCCTGTGCCCTGCAGTGGGACGTATATAGGCTGGGATGATTTTCATGTCGGTGTTATCCGGGCCGGAAAAGAGTGTCACCCGCGCGACTGTCGCGCTGCAGCTGCGCTACTTTAGTATGTATGGATACGAGTCGCGCGACTGCAGCGCGACTTACAAGCGCTACAGTCGTGCGACAAAAAGCCTATACGTGAAAGCGCTCTTAAGGAATTGGACTGAACTTGATCTAAGGACGCCTAAGTCTAAGTCGAAATTATTCAAAGTAATTGTAAGTTAACGTATGTAAGCTGTGACGTTCCTAAATCGATCTACACTTGTTATTATATGAGACTGAATTAACTGAAGGTATTTGAGAGTAGGCCATGAGATCGGTACTAAGAATACCGATGTATGACGTTTTAGTATCGGTATATCGGTTTAGTTTTGGAAGCACTAAATAAATAAATAGAAGCACTAGTACCGAAATATCAAATTGCCTGATACCACATTCATTTAACCCTTAATAGGCCCCATTTATTGGAGCATACTACCACAGAATCAAAAGCACCTATCAAATACTTACCTGACAAAGGATATTTATAAAAAAATAGTAGTATTTTCAATAATTACAATGGATATTGTAACTTATAACTAAAACAATAAGGTTGAATTTCCGAGACAACGCACATGCTAAATCGTCTCTACCTTTTTGAGGGTTAATATCGTATTCCCATAATACCGCATAAGTGACCGGCATTGTTTATTATTGACTCAATATTGACAATATCGTAATTTGGAAATCTGATTTCAAAGCTTATCGGTGAATAGCAAATGTGGTATTATATGCGATATTAACCCTTTACCAGGCCCTTAGAACTAGCGTGTCTTCATACGTACTTTATATACTGTTACAACCGTATTTAACGCCTTGTAAAAAATGTATTTACGAAAGTCGGAGATGTTCCTTTAAACCAGAAATAAAAATGTGGGTTACGGTTATCCCATCGCCTGTCTAAGTAATTAACTGTCATACTCGATTTTGTCTTATTATATTCTTGATCAGGCGAAGGGATATATTCCTCCCACATCTTATTCTTCGGGAAAGTCTTTAAAAGGAGATTTTACAGCTAGGTACATGAATTCGCTCTAGGTTAAACACAAAAACAGTTTTATTACTTACGCGAGTTTTTATGACACGACAAGACAAGTTACCGGGCCATAGGAAGAATAGCTCCGCACAATTAAACTAATAAGGCCATGGGATAATGTCAACCCACATCCTAATTTGGTCATACACAAAAATGCTTGAATATTTAGCAATGTTTAAGATTACATTACCTTGAAACACTCAAAATCTATAAAATATAAAAAAGTTTTTCGATCCATGTACTTCTGTTTCATAGAAATTAAGGAAAGTGTTCCAATTTCTCCGTAGTTTACTGAAATTAGAGTTCAAGTGAATCTAAACGGTTGCCAAAGATATATTACGCGATTTAGAAGCGTGTTGTGAATGAAGATAATAAAATACTATTTTCAGGGATCGACAAAATATTTTGTAGGAGGTTTGGAGTTAAAACTTGACTACGGTAACCGATATAAGATGTGGGAGGAATATATCCTTGCCTGGTAAAGGGTTAAATGAATCTGGTGTAAGTCTTAATGAAATTGGCATAAGATTGATTTTGACTTGGCCTGTGTATAAACTTTTTTCACTACATCTATATCTATCCGAAAATCTGGTATTTCGCTACTATGGTGTCACTGCCACGAGCGCTTTAGTAGCGGTATACTCTGTCTAGTTTTTCAAGCATTTAGTACCGAAATTACATGTACTAAAGCGGTATATTTCGATAGTATTAGTACCGCATTCAAGCCCTGATTGGGAGGCAAGCTATCGTAAAGGCAGACTTATTTTCTCAACATCAATCAATCGAAAATTTCTCATTCCATCTGCTGTTAACTATAAAATTAACATGTAAAACAAACCTTATAAAATGGCGAAATATACTTACCTTCGTAACTACCTCACTGTCATCATCATCATGCATAAGGTGAGTCGGAAAGTATCATAAGCACTAATAACGACATCTTACATATTCTCGATACTTTTCGATATTGTAATGGTAGGCGCGCTTACCCCCTGCGGCGCGCTTGCCCCGACTAACCTTAATACAGTCTTCTAATGGACAGAGACATCTTTTAAAAGTGAATGAGGGTTGTTGTGACAGTCCGTTTGACAACTTTGACAGTTGTGATTGGTTCAATAGCTAAATAAGCCGTGTTTTACCATACAACGGCGAAACCTACTAGACACTGGCCAAATTGGTCTCCAATGGACAGAGCTATATTTTTCTAAAAAACAACAAAAAGTATACTTCTATAAACATTTAAGCATTTTTGTTAACATTTAAAACATACTGGTTAGTCTGCTTTTAATTGGTAGCTTGTCCAACCGACATGATTTCACAAATTTTGTACATAAAAAGGGCCAATGAGAATTTTAGATGAAAGTACAATAGTTGTTAAAATAGTAATTTAGATACTACGCTATAAAAATGGATTTTGTATTCACAGTATTGAATTTGTTACGTGCATCGATTTGTTTATCGAGACTTATGTTTTAGAATTTGATAAAAATATATTATTATGTGAACCAAATTAGTTTGTTTTATTTCGAATTTTTTTACGTCATACTCCCTGGAAACCCCACTGTCTGTTTTGTGATTTACTAAGACAAGGCTGATGTGTACACACACACAATACCTATGTACTGAAGTAGTACATACTTAAAAAACCGGCCAAGAGCGTGTCGGGCACACCCGAAATAGGGTTCCGTAGCCATTTCAAACTCAAACATTTATTGACAACAAAAACACACTACATCACAACAAAAACACAGTAAAAACATAAATAGGAGAAAAAATAAAAAAGTAAGTAAATAGAAATTAAGTAATATTTTTCTAAGGATTTCGTATTTTGTACGGAATATTCCAAGTTTAGGTATATTTAATACCTTAGGTACCTATTCGTTATACAGGGTGGAACCTAACGATGATCCTTTACTGAAACAGGTGATATTGTTGTTTAAACTGAACAACTTTCTCCAAGGAACATAGGTCGAAAAACGATTTTTTTTTCGCCTTTCCATAGTATAAGTCGGTCAGCTAACCAATACATTTTGTATGGGAGTCTTAATTTTTTTTTCGTTTTTCGACCTATATTCCTTGGAGAAAGTTGTTCACTTAATAAGGAACACTAGTAAAAAGTCATCGTTAGGTTCCATGCTGTAGTTTTCCTTGTAAGTTTGATATAATCAGACAGTCACTATAATATTATCGAAGCTTCTAAAAACATCATTAAAATCGCAAACTTAAAAGGTAAATATTCAAACGAAATAGCTAGTCGTTGCTAGGCAACTCGGTCGCCTTAGCAACGGCTGATAACGCCTAGCAACCAAAAAACGCTGAAAAAAACACGTTTCTTGTATGACGACCCCCTTTAATTTGTATTTTTACTTTATTTTTAGTATTTGTTGTTATAGCAGTCACAGTAATACATAATCTGTGAAAATTTCAAGTGTCTAACTTTTACGGCTTAAGAGATAGAGCCCTGTAATAGGGTCCCGTTGGCACCCTTTGGGTACGGAACCCTAAAAATAAATTTTATTTATAGGTGACTAGAATTCATTTTTAGTATAAGGTGGCCAGTTATTGATGGATGAGTGCAAAAGTGGCACAAGTAAAAAATATTAAAATAACAAGGTACCATAATGAACTGTTACAATACAATACAATAATTACAGTCCATTATTATTAGTTATTTTGCTCGTCGCACGACCGCATCGATTTTGGTCCCATTTGATTCGTCTTGACGACTACCTACTTTGGTAACCAGGGGCAAAAAGTACCGCCAGGAAGAAAGCTTGTATTAGATTTTTTTACAAAAAAATATTACTGAACTATTTGTTTTTAAAACTTTGTCGAAGGTGTTTGTGGAGTCGCTCGCACTCGCACTTGACCGATTTTTAGTAAACAGGAGGCCAAAAAAATGTACTGTAGATATTACCGTTAAATAAGATAGTTATAGCTTGTTAAATTACCTCATTGCGTCATTTTAGCCTAGACAAGCTGTACCACAAATATAGTAGAATAAAATTCAATTAAAAATTGGAGTCTGTTAAGTACCTATACCTACCTACCTAAAGTTAAAATTTTGTTACTGTTAAATATTCTTTTACTCGTTCATAACAGAGCCCGTATTGTCTAACGCGCGGGCGCTGGCAATCGCATGAACCATCTCTTTCTACCCTCATTCCTGTAGTGTACGGTTACGATTCCGGGCGGTTTCAGACTAGCGTTTTTTTCTGAGCGTTTTTGGCATACGCATACGCGCTGCATTAAATCGAACACGCGTGTACGCGCTCATTCCTGCGTAATTGCTCGTGTTTGGTCTAAAGGACATCTTCTCGCTCGCGCTTATACGAGCATACATGCGCGTCAACGCTCGAAGAAACAAAACCGCACCTGCAGGGCTACTACGAAACACGAAATTCGAAGTTCGTATCGTACCGTTCCTCTCGCTCTCGGAATAAATAGTATTAGTGTCAGAGGGACCACACGACACGAACATCGAGTTTCATATAGTAGCCCTGCTGTGCGCGCGTGCACGCGCTTTCAAAAACGCGACCTTATACGCGCGTATAAAACGCTAGTCTGAAACCACCCTCAGAGTGCGTTACACAGAAGCCCCGGGTTTAGTTTACGCCCTTATACTCTCAAACTTATAAAAGCTTACTTATTAACGGCGTTGGGCGAAAATAAATTATTATACTCAGCTATAATCGGTATAATAAAAATAAAAATAAAATATAAAACACGTCTAAAACAATAATGTAGATCTTCAAATAACTCTGCCGCTTCGAAAGTGATTTCTTGAGTAATATTTTAATAGGACAAAAGTTATTCCTGTTCTCATTTCGTTCAGTATGTTTTTGACAAGGCACAGACAACCTTAGTAAGCCAACAGCCGCGATCCGAGCTGGTGGAAGGGAATCCATCGCCGATGGATCTGTGAATGAGAAACGGAAAAATATTATTAAGTTTCGCGAAAATGCGTTTCCAAGAGATGTGCGAGGACGCGTTGCGAGGAACGTGTTTGTCATACTGCAATAGAAACGCTTCATTTACTTATCTTCGCTCAGCGCAGCTCTAGTGGAAACCGCTCAGCGGAGCGAGGACTAGGTAAAACGGCTAGGGAAACCATTAACAAAAACAAGAGCGTATCGGACACGCCCAAAATAGGGTTCCGTAGCCATTACGAAAAAATTAAGTAATAGTTTTGTAAGAATTTCGTATTTTATACGGAATCTTCCATAGTTTAGGTATATTTTATATCTTAGGCTGCTATTTACTCAATAATTCTCAAGCAAACTTAACCGTTATAGTTTTCCTTGAAAGTTTGATATACTTACTACCATCCTGATTTTTCTCCACCCACCGGTTTAGATTTTAGAGGGGGGGGGGGGACGCTCGATTTTAATAAAATTTGCACTTTAAAGTTGAATATTTCGCAAAAATATCGCTGAATCGAAAAATCGTCTTGGCAAACCCCTAAAGGTTTTAAAAGACCTATCCAACGATACCCCACACTAAAGGGTTGGATAAGAAAAAAAAATCACCCCCACTTTACGTTTATGGGAGGTACACTAAAAAATTTTTTTTTTAGTTTTTATTGTACCATTTTGTCGGCATAGTATACATATATATCCGTGCAAAATTACAGCTTTCTAGCATTGATAGTCCCTGAGCAAAGCCGAGGACGGACGGACAGACATACAGACAGACATGGCGAAACTATAAGGGTTCCGTTTTTACCATTTTGGCTCCGGAACCCTAAAAAACTACTCGTGTGTGGATTGACTGTAGGTATGTAGGAAACTATAATACCTATGATTTATGCTGACTCGTACCTATTAACGTAGACACTCGAGTCGAGACGGTAGACGGTCACACTTTGCTACTTATCGTTGTCACCTGCATTAGCAACAGCGGAGCGTGCAAAAATATTTGATACGTCCTACTGAAAAGCAGCTTGTCTAAATACCAAATGGTCTAATAAGCAACTGGTCCTGACCTGTTTTTGTCGAAAACTTGAAAAAAACATGGGCTAGAGCCACGCCTTTAGGAATTCAGTCGACTGAGTTAAAAAATTGAATTTTTAAATCAGTTGCTACTTAGGCCAGTTGCTTCTTGGACCACTTGCTACTTACACAAATTGCTTATTTTCAATTTAGACCGGCTGCTTTTTAGAAAAAATGATACTAACCTTCCTACCCGCCCTAGAAATATAGTCGTATCAGAAATTTACGCACGCTATGTTGTGTCAGATGATGCTGGTGACTACCACCTAATTTTGGCTAGTTTGAAGCTTGTGAGTCTTGTGATCTTGCTATTTATTGGTAGTCCGCTTCCTCAAACACTCCGGCAAAGAACAGACATATCATTACTACGACAAATAATACAAAAAATGTTATACAACTCAAAATAAAAGTAAGGGTTTGTTTATCCAGACCGTGATTACACATTATTACTTGATTCTTCTGTCAACGTTGAAATTGTCTTAGAAGATTTACGACATTGACAATGTTTATGAAAAGTCGGCATTGATATATATTTTATACAAAGGTTGTTCTTGTTATGTATACCTTAATTTCGTCCAGTCCGTCAATCTATATTTAAGCGGAAATTACACTTTGTTGTTCGCCGCATGCTGCATGCGGCGACCGCAAAAGTGTAAAGAACACGGTAGTCGGCCGCATTCGGCGAGCTACATATGGCCCAGTATACACACGCTCATTTATGCATATGGCCACCGCACTCGCCGCAGTAGACGGACAGACTAATGTAAAGACGACGTTTGTTTGCCGAAGTAACTACTTAGTTTGAAACAAATTCGGCGCCCGCATTAGGTGAACGACGCAGTGTAATTGCCGCTTCACACACCCATTCCGGCACCCATATTCTCGTAGCTCTCATATTTCGTTTTCTAGATTTCTTTACCGTACCGCAAAACCTACTGAGTATACTTAGACACTGGCAAAATTGCCCTTCAATGGACAGAGCCATATTTATTAAAAAAACCAACAAGATGCAATGCTGAATAATTCTGATTGTTCTGAAAATATTCCTGCCGGCCCGGCGCCCTTATTTAAATATTATGTACTTATATTCGTACGAATTAAGTTAAAATTAACGTTTGTAAATACTTACATTTCTTTCTGAATGTATAATCTGTTATTTTTATGTGTTTTGTCTGCAATAAAGAGTAGATAGGTATAATAATCCATTGCAAGAACTTATAATTCATTTATTTGCAATAAGTGTTGGTTATAATGGTCTTAAATTTAAAGCAATAAAAAATGTTCACACACTTAGCTAACTATAATGTGTCACTTAGCTAACTATATTGTCATCTTAGGGCCTACGCTAGCTGACGCGGATGCACGGAGCGGGTGCACGCCTGCGGGTGCGGGTGCATGTAAAATCCGTCGCACGCGACGCGTGCAGTTAGCGCTGCTCATACAATTTTTGAATAGACGTGCACCCCCTTTATGTAAACCGCGTCAGCTAGCGCTAGCGTAATTAGCCCTTACATATAACTAGTAGCTTCAAACGTAACAAACTTTGACTCGCTTTAACTTACTTAGGTACATGTTATTTCGTTTGACTTTTCAATAAATAGTCTATCTTTTTGTTCAAATTATTTATGGAGCGTTTAACTCCGTTATTTTCATGCGAAGTCATCGCCAGCTGGTTGAGTAGCGTCTTGATCTGTTCATTCTGTTTATTTATCACTTCGTGCAGCCAATTTGTGTTGCTTCCTGTTGGTTGACTCATACCCGCAGCACCAATCAGTTTCTCTGTCTTACATGTACAAATATTCATTACATTATCATTCTTATTCATCCGCTGGTCGTTTTTGCTTGCAGCTTCCACGATTGCGTAGTACAGCGTCGCCGATCGGATCTTAACTGATGATGGTTTTTCGTTATTGTACTTTACCTTCCATATTGATTGACGTCTCGTCACAGTAGACATACTAAGAGGATATCTTTTATTGACGAACGTATTTTGAAACCATTTCGAGAGTATGCCATCGTAGACTAAAGAGTCAAAAGTGCTTAGCAGTTCCACTTGTTTCTCGAGTCGTCTGATGTTGCCTGTTCGATTTAGCTCGTTGATGTCACTGACCGCCAAACCTATCATGAAGTTCATCAGAACTATAGCCACGAAGATCACGAAAGCCAGGAACAGTACTCGGACGAACATTGATGTGCCTCTAAGCTGTTCCGCGTGGTCTTCGCCGAATAAGCCTTCGTAGTCGAACTCCGAGGACATCATGACTAGAGTCTTGACGAACGCAGCGAAGGGGCCGTCGAAGGGGGGCGCCGAGTGATACTGGATCATGAAGCAGAAAGAGAAACCGATAACCAGTAACAGCACCGTCACGAGTATCTGAAAACCAATGATCGATCAGTGCTTATACGCAGTGTCCGTTTCTAAAGGCTCATTAAGACGATGGAAGAATTTGTATGGGAAGTTACGTTACATTGCGGACTATGGAGGGACCATGAATTCTGTTGATCCAACAAATACCGCAATGTAGTGAAACTTGCATGTAACTTCTCGCATTGTCTAAATGAGGCTTAAGGCTGCGTTTCCACTTATATTATCTCCACCGTAGCTGAGGGGTGCGAGTGTAGCGACTCCTAGCGCCATCTACTGAGCATATAGAAAACTTCGACCGAGTTCTACATGGCGCTATCGAAGCTTCTCAACTCGGACGCATATATACAAGTTCCGACTCTATTCCTTCGGACTCCGGTGTTCAGGCAGGTGTTCTGCCTGGAGAGAGATATCTCTATTTTAGCATCCCCCACGATGAGGAACGTGACTGTTTCCATCAGAAAGGTGTGAGATAGCTGAGCGGTGCAAGGATAAGTAGCGAGGGTATCCTCGCACATCGTGCGAGGTGGAAACGCAGCCAGATTTGACTGAAACCTAGCTTTACCTTCAGTATTTCGACAGCGACTTTCCCAAACATGAGAATGTAGAATCCGTAGCGTGGGAAGCGGGAGATAAGGAACATGGCCTGGACCCAGGCGAGCAGTAGCGAGGCGCAGGCGACGTGACGCGGCCAGGGGCCCGGCGACAGCGCAGCCAGCGGCGGAGTGCCCGCACACAGCACCAGTCCGCACATCTTCACCCACGACTCCCAGCTAGCAAAGTAACGCCGCTTTTTCAGATATATGAAAAAGCATTCCTGAAACAGACATGGATCTATTATTACTACCTGACTACGATATTTTCCATACCGCAGTTGGTAAAAACGGAACCCTTATTGGGCCACTTTGTTATCCGTCGGTTTGTTTGTCTGTCAAGATCTTTTTCTCAGCAACACATGGAGGTATCAAGCTGAAATTGACTCATTATCCGACGTTGCATATTTTGGGTTTAGACGAGAAAAAAACCTCCGCTTGCAAATTCAACTTTCAAACTTCAACGTGCAAGTTTTTCCAGCTGTCGGTGACTTAAGCTCGTCGACGAATTTCCGTATTCTGGATTCTAACACGCAAAGAAATTTTCCAAGCATCTTAGCAGTCTTACCTGTACTAGTAATATTAATGTTGATATGTATATCAATGCGATCAGCAGCCAGTACACTCCTGCGTGGAGCCCGGAGTCAGGAGTCTCGTCCCCACTTGCCAGATCAGAGTGCCCCGTGCTGCTGACGTTCATAGCGGTGGAAGTACTGCTGCCACTGTTCATGAGGTCTTCATTTTGAAAAACGCTTATCACGAAAATATTAAACGAAGCAAGGAATACAGCATAAACTAAGATCATAGCATAAAATAGTGGCAAGAAATGTATCCATTTCAAGTACAAGAGGCTCTCAATCAGAGGATGTATCAGTACTTTGCTTTGGCCGCAGCCCACAAATTCATCCAAGACCTTCATGTGACTCATATCGTTCTTACCATTCGTGAGCACTCGATAGTCGACATCTATTTCGAAGTCTAAATCGTTGTTCTTTAACGGTTTTCTATAAATAAACTCATCAAAAACTTGATAGAAAAAATTCGTGGCATCATAAAAGTTATTTGAAATCAATTCTAGGATAGTCACTTCGTTTTTGTTCCTGGTTGATAGCACGGCCCCTTTTCGCAGCAACAGCGTAGCCAAGCCCCTGTTGTTGTGCCTTGCTGCTGCGTGCAAAGGGGTGTCTCCTAACTTATTTACCTCAAACACCGCTTCAGGATTGTGTTCTAATATAACTTCAGCGGCATCGTTGCTTGCTTCGATTGCAGCAAAATGCAGCGGTGTGTGACCTTCATATACGGTATTCTGAGGGGCATATTTGAATTTTTCTAAAAGTAGCTTAACCGATGCGGGGTTTCTAGCGCAGACAGCTGCATGTATCGGAGCCAGGCCCTTAGAATTGAAAGTGCTTGGTACGTATGTATTGTCTAAAAAGTACTTCAAGATTTTTGGGTCATGTACAGCTTTGTGCAGCGCTGATTCGTTTTTGTCTGACACTCTGTTCGGGGTTGCTCCTTTTATTAAAAGGGCTTGGATGGCTGGCAGGTTGCTCTTCAATATGGCAGTTCCAAGTGGGGTGTCGCCTCGCCCGTTAACTTTGTCCAAGGTTTGGTCGCGCTCGGCGTCCTTCAAAGCCTTTTCAAATTTGTCCATGTCACCGCTCTCTAATGCGATGTGGATTGGTGACTGAAATTTTTTAAACACGTTATTACTTTATTGATATGATTGGGTGTATGTATGTCGCAGGGAAACGGCCAAAATTTAGATTTGAACAAATCTCTAAGGAATGTGATCAACTCACGCAGGATATATTAATGGCAAATCTGGTGGAATTTCATCATCATTCAGGGATGATAAAATGGATTCGCCATTTCAACATCCTACCTGATTTGTTCATTATGACCAATTGCACCCTGCTTCTATAAATATGTCGCAGGAAAAAGGACTAAACATAGATTTGAACAATTTTCTAAGGGATAACCCTTATAAAGATGTTGCGTGCGACATATACAAGCAGAGTGCAAAAAAATGATGAAAGTTTGGGCGTGCGTGCGTGCATGAATCTATTTAATATTACCATTTCTTGGTAATGTGCCGGCATGTCTCCACCGAGCCCTAGTGGAACTCCGGACGCGCCGTCGTGCATCTCTTGCTGTGCTGCGAGCGCCTTGTTTTCGTCTTCTATAAAAAACCTAATAAAAACATGATAGGAATTTAATGAATTAAACCAGTGATTCCCAAAGTGGTCCAGGTGGACCCCAGGGGTCCACGGGAGACTTGCTGGGGTCTACGTAGGCGTGAACAAAAAATGGGGGTCATAAGGGGCTAACGGCACATGCTAAACTATCGCCCTGTTAAGCGATGAAGCGGAATCATATACAAACAGTTCACAGGCACAAAGCGCATTACTGTTACTTGCCTATTTGCGTAATATGCTCTGTATTAATTTATCGTAGTATTTATATACGTTTCGTGTACATGTACGGACTGCAAAGCGCTATCCGCCCGACAATGCTTAATGCTTGTACAGACACAGCGACACAATTTTTATTTTTTGGCGACTTTAAGATGTGGTAGAAATGTAGCAGCAGGGGGTCTACCGAAACCAGTAAAATTTTGAAAGTGGTCCACGAGAAAAATAAGTTTGGAACTACTGAATTAAACCCACATAACTCACGTCTGAAATCGAGTTTAGCTCGACATGTTACGGGCTAATTCGCAGCCTTTCCTCAACGGCATGACACGACGGCTGCAGCAAAACCGGCACTGCACGCCACCGCTTTGCTCGCGCGTCTACCCGTCGAAACTAGGGGCGGTTTCAGACTAGCGTTTTTTTCTGCGCGTATACGCTCGTTTTTGGCATATGCGCTTACACGCACTGCATTAAATCGAACACGCGTGTACGCGCTCATTCCTGCGTGTTTGCTCGTAATTGGTCTAAAGGACATGTTATCGCTCGCGCTTACATACGAGCTTATATGCACGTCAACGCTCGAAGAAAACAAAACCGCAATTGTTCGCGCGTACACGCGCTTTCAAAAACAATCTTATACAACGCTAGTCTGAAACCGCCCTAATACCGGCGCACAACTACCCACGTTTTCATTGTAACTTTTGCTATTACCCCGAATTCGCCCATAAAAGGCCAATCATGCTCATGCTCTGCACAGGAGGATCGCGGTGGAAGTCTATTTGTTAGGGGGCACGCCACTGACTGAATGGGGAAACTTACTGGCTCCTGGTGAGGAGTGTGCGTGGCTCGGGTGCACCCACGGGCTGCAGTAGCATCCGCTCCTCCGCGTCCATTGCCGGTCCTGCGTCCACTGATGGCAGCACCATCGTCAGAATGGGCTGGTCTCCTAAAATTGTAACGTGAATTTAAATAATAAGGGCCCAGTTACATTCACCAGCTAACTGTTGTCAGAGAGACAAAGAGACTTTAATTAAGTCAAAGAGAATCTCAGGATGCTTTCTCCTGTTGATGTGATTTCAAGAAAACAAATTTTGATTTTATATAGGTACTTACCTAATTGTTATTTATTGAAAAATAAATGTTTCGAACAATTTTACAAGTGCAACCTGAAAATTAATGATATGATTCGACTTAACATTATACACTATACTACTACTTATACTTATTACTTATTACTAGCTTTTACCCGCGGCTTCGCACGCGTAAACTATTCGGTGTGGTAGCTGCAATTGAAATTTTCGGGATTTTACAAAATTCCCCTGGAAAGTTCCAATATTTATATCGTGGTCTTCATTGAGGTTGTGTTGTGAATAACTGTACAAAATTCAAGACTCTAAACCCAGTGCTGAAGTTTCAAAATTTTTCCCTATCCAAATTCAAATGCAAAATTCAAATTCAAATAATTTATTCAGTAAATAGACCGCAATGGGCACTTTTACACGTCATTTTTTATACTACCAGCGCTTTCGGAAAGACCATCATTGCCAAGAAGAATGCGCCGCAAGAAACTTGGCAGAAAGTCATTTTTTCAAAATAAAATAATTACAAATAAAATACTTAAAAACTACACTATACAATTAAAGAAAAAAATACGAAAAATAATAATTATAATACAGGGATGTATGGGGTCCCTTAGTTACAAAACTATACCGTGGGATTATCGGGATAAAAAGTAGCGTACTTATGTGTTATTCCAGACATACGGCTACCTACATCCAAATGTCATGCCTCTAAGCCTAGCGGTTGTTATTTCGACATTTTATTCCTAGGTATCCCGTGGTAATATCGGGTCAAAAAGTCGTCTATGTGTTATTCCAGACGTCTAGCTACCTACATACCAAATTTCATGACTCTAAGCCCAGCGGTTATTATTTCAAGATTTTATCCCTATCCCGTGGGAATATCGGGATAAAAATTAGCCTGTGTGTTATTCCAGAAGTCCAGCTACCTACATACCGAAATTCATGGCTCTAAACCCAGTGGTTGTTATTTCGAGATTTTATCCCTAGGTATCCCGTGGGAATATCGAGTCAAAAAGTCCCTTACGTGTTATTCCAGACATCCAGCTACCTACATACTAAATTTCATGGCTCTTAGCCCAGAGGTTGTTATTTCGAGATTTTATCCCTATCCCGTGGGAATACTGGGATAAAAAGTATTCTATATTTTAATCCAGGTTATAAACTAACTTTTCGCCATTTTTCATCCAAATCCGTCCAGCCATTTCAGCGTGAAGAAGTAACAAACATACTCACTCACTCACAAACTTTCACATTTATAATATTAAGTAGTATTATTATAACTATTAAACCCTACTATTATATATAATATATATATTATTTATATACCTACAATATAATATAATATATAAATACTAGCTTTAACCCGCGGCTTCGCACGCGTAAACTATTCGGTGTGGTAGCTGCAATTGAAATTTTCGAGATTTTACAAAATCCCCCTGGAAATTCCCAAAATTTATATCGTGGTCTTCATTGAGGTTGTGTTGTGAATAACTGTACAAAATTCAAGACTCTAAACCCAGTGCTGAAGTTTAAAAATTTTTCCGTATCCAAATTCAAATGCAAAATTCAAATTCAAATCATTTATTCAGTAAATGGGCCGCAATGGGCACTTTTACACGTCATTTTTTATACTACCAGCGCTTTCGGAAAGACCATCATTGGCAAGAAGAATGCGCCGCAAGAAACTTGGCAGAAAGTCATTTTTTCAAAATAAAATAATTACAAATAAAATACTTAAAAACTACAGTATACAATTAAAGAAAAAAATACAAAATAATAATAATAATAATAATACAGGGATGTATGGGGTCCCTTAGTTACCAATCTATACCGTGGGAATATCGGGATAAAAAGTAGCGTACTTATGTGTTATTCCAGACATACGGCTACCTACATCCAAATGTCATGCCTCTAAGCCTAGCGGTTGTTATTTCGACATTTTATTCCTAGGTATCCCGTAGTAATATCGGGTCAAAAAGTCGTCTATGTGTTTTTCTAGACATCCAGCTTCCTACATACCAAATTTCATGACTCTAAGCTCAGCGGTTAATATTTCAAGATTTTATCCCTATCCCGTGGGAATATCGGGGTAAAAAATAAATTATGTGTTATTCCAGAGGTCCAGCTACCTACATACCAAATTTCATGGCTCTAAGCCCAGTGGTTGCTATTTCGAGATTTTATCCCTAGGTATCCCGTGGGAATATCGAGTCAAAAAGTCCCTTACGTGTTATTCCAGACGTCCAGTTACTTACATACCAAATTTCATGACTCTAAGTCCAGCGGTTATTATTTCAAGATTTTATCCCTATCCCGGGGGAATATTGGGATAAAAAGTAGCCTATGTGTTATTCCAGAGGTCCAGCTACCTACATACTAAATTTCATGGCTCTAAGCCCTGCGGTTGTTATTTCAAGATTTTATCCCTAGGTATCCCGTGGGAATATCGGGTCAAAAAGTCACTTATCTGTTATTCCAAACGTCCAACTACCTACATACCAAATTTCATGACTCTAAGCCCAGAGGTTGTTATTTCGAGATTGTATCCCTATCCCGTGGGAATACTGGGATAAAAAGTATCCTATGTTTTAATCCAGGTTATAAACTAACTTTTCGCCAAATTTCATCCAAATCCGTCCAGCTGTTTCAGCGTGAAGAAGTAACAAACATACTTACTCACTCACTCACTCACATACTCACTCACTCACTCACTCACTCACAAACTTTCACATTTATAATATGTCGCACGACGTGACGTCACGCGAAACTTTAAATTGAACTAAGTTTCATTTCATTTCTTTTGTATATTTATTTAAAGTAGGTATTTTTTTTTTTTTTTTTTTAGGAAAACAAACAGCTAGAAATAATACAAAGTATAAAACACATAAAAATATTACAGTAGCTACAACAGTTTCCACTTTTAACAAAAAACATAACATGCTGCTCAGGCAAGACAAAAAAAAAATATTTACAAGCACAACATCATCTTATTGTAATTTTGTATGTTGTTTATGTATTTTGTATTTGTATTGTGTGTTGTGTAAGAGCCGTGGTGGCCTAGTGGTTTGACCTATCGCCTCTCAGAGGGTCGTAGGTTCAAACCCCGGCTCGCACCTCTGAGTTTTTCGAAATTCATGTGCGGAATTACATTTGAAATTTACCACGAGCTTTGCGGTGAAGGAAAACATCGTGAGGAAACCTGCACAAACCTGCGACCTGCGAAGCAATTCAATGGTGCGTGTGAAGTTCCCAATCCGCACTGGGCCCGCGTGGGAACTATGGCCCAAGCCCTCTTGTTCTGAGAGGAGGCCTGTGCCCAGCAGTGGGACGTATATAGGCTGGGATGATGATGATGATTGTGTGTTTGTTTCTTTGTATGGAAATCCAAGTTCTAAGGACACGTCCCGGTATTGACTAGAATAACCGATTTGGTTTAACATTGGATCTCAATTTTTTTTGCAGTGGGTGTAAGAAAGAACTGCGTTGCGAGACTGCATCTTTTTACATGTACTTAATGTAATGTTTTCGATGGGATTTCTTTGTGTGTTTTTTGTATGTATGTAAGTACTTATAATGTACCTATACTAAAATTCATCAACGTTATGGGCATGGAAATTCCAAAACGAGATTTATAAACAGTTATCGGATTTCAAGGACAGTCCAGTGCCGTTAAAGGATCGAGTCTTTCTTTGACCAGTTTGGCTGCTTTCTGTTGTGTACGTACGTGTCAGAACAAAGTCATTAAGGTATAAAAGTAAATTATGGCTCTACTGCGAATATAATGTAATACTTATGTTGTGGGTTCTCATTGGATAGGTCATTTAAATAATTGAAAGTTTTCAGAAGAAACTATTTTACGAATTAGAGACCATTTTGCAGCAAATCCAACTTTTTTAGAAGTGGTGGTGTTCATTAAATAACTGAAAACGTATGTACTTAAGTATAAGAATATTTTTAATATTTTTTTAATGCGCTCAGTGTAAAAGTTGTACGAATGCAACATACACAAGTTCAAGTTTTAGCGAGATTATAGTACTATTTAGATACTTAACTACTTGTCCTATTACTTATTCTGTGACTTAGCTTAATTCTACTGGGCGTTTTTCCGTTTCCTAGGAGTCTTTGTATTATATTGTTATCTAGGTAGAAGACGTCTAAAAAATTATAAAAAAATCATCAAATTCTACAGCCCATTCATAACAAAAAGTCAACATCATCATGTCAGCCGAAAGACGTCCACTGCTGGACATAGGCCTCCCCCAAGGCTCTCCACTCAGACCGGTCTTCTACTTTCCGCATCCACCGTGATTCCGCGATCTTAACAAAGTCGTCGCTCCATCTCGTTGGAGGCCCACCGACAGCCCGTCTCCCCGCCATTCGAGAACCTTCTGACCCCATAGGCCATCAGTCCTGCGAGCAATATGCCCCGCCCACTGCCACTTCAATTTCGCAATTCTTCGGGCTATGTCGGTAACCTTAGTTCTACCTACTGCGGATATCATCATTTCTGATTCTATCCCGCAGAGAAACCCCGAGCATAGACTTTCCATCTGAGTGACTTTGAGCTTCCTCATGAGGCCCATCGTTAGCGCCCACGTCTCAGATCCGTAAGCCATCAACAGCAACACGCACTGGGTCAAAGACTTGACTACAAACACTGCGGTAATTTGGACGAAAAGACGCTTCGAAGCTTCCCGATAGCAAAATGTCAAACCATGAAAATTTAGGGGCGGTTGAATCGCTCGAATAATGACATTAATGACCCATTTCTTCCAACAGCACTGTTACTTTACTTTATCGGTACATGGTCGGTACTTACTTTTGTATTAAATTAGCGCAAATCACTTTCTTCTTCTTATTTCCGTTGGCACTATACAACCCAATTAAGTCACTATACTATCGTGAAAAATACAGGGGGGCTACTACGAAATTCGAAAATCGCAGTCGTCCCTCACTCTTGTATTAAATAATACAAGCATCAATGGGACAGCAAGATACGAAGTTCGAATTTTGCATTCCGTTGTCTATAGGCTCAACTTCGGAAGCTCGGGCACTAGCACAACACAAGCGACTAACGCAGGTGGGAGATAAAACCGAACTTTATAATTGCCTAAACAATCAGGCTCTAGCGCCGCAAAAAAACAGTTCAGCGAAAGACGAACGATACGCGATACGTTTTCCGTTCGATATGTAATGGACAAAAAACGACCGCTGGGTTTGGGTTGCGGCGTCACGAGCGCCTCGTTCGCACTAACCAAATTTGCGGGACAGATTCGCCCAAATCTGCATCAGCGGGACTAGCAATATGGACCCCAACATTGAAGGGTTCGCATCGCTACTTAAAACCAGAGCAATTGTTGCACGACGATGGAAAGCGTACATTGTCGGATTGCAGTAAAAGGAATCATTAAAGTACTGGAGGAAAGAACTAGTTTTAATCCTACTAATATATAAATGCGTAATTTTGTGAGTATGTGTGTGTTTTTGTTTGGTACTCCTTTACCTACATACGCTAAAATGGCTGAACAGAAATTTGAAATGAAATTTGGTACGCGGATAGCTGGAGATCTGGAATAACACATAAGTAGTTAGGCTTCTTTTATCTCATTATTCCCACGGGATAGGGATAAAATCACAATAACAACCGGATGGAATGGATACAGTCACAAAATTTGGCACTGTTCTTTATAAGTAATGCAACGTCAATAAAGACTTCATGTCATTTCGGGAATTTTATAAAATCCCGGAATTTCAATTCAACAGTTGGATCTCATTATACACGTGCGAAGCTGCGCGTAAACTCTATGGTACCTACTTAATACAAGTTCTTGGAAGGATTCGGATATGTTATAATGTTGTACTGACCTTGCCCACTGACTGCGCCGGCTGCTGGGGACCAAAGACTACAGTACCTACTTATATATAGGGACAGTGGGGACGGAGCAAGAAAAGTGCAGACTAATTCGTTACCTGAGTCGCATTTGTTTGAATGACGTTTTAAAAGGAAATAACCTAACCTAAGCCGTCATCATCATCATTTTGGTCATACGTCCCACTGAGCGCAGGCCTCCTCTCAGAATGAGAGCGCTTGCGCCGGAGTTCTCACGCAGGAATAGGAACTAATGTCATGTTGACAGCCCATACTATTGTCAAGGAAATCATAGTGAAGGTCATTGTTCATCTACCATTACCTCTTCCTACCACTTCTACCATATTTCGTTTTCTAGATTTTTTTTACCGGCAAACCTACAGACACTGGCAAAATTGTCCACCAGTGGACAGTCATATTTAAAAAAAAAATACATATAAGGTTCCATCCTGGACATGAATCAATTTGTCCGATTGTAGAGGTAAGGTAGGGTAAATCCACGGTAAATCATTAATTACTGGCCACGGTTCAATAAAATGGCCACCCAAAATGAATTCGATTTATACTTAGCTAACCAGAATTCATTTTAGTGTAAGGTGGCCGTGTTATTGAAGGGTGGCCAAAATTGACACCTTATACTAAAAATGAACTCGCTTTATAGGTGACTAGTATATAATTCATTTTTAGTCTAAGGTGGCCAGTTATTGAACGGTGGCCAGTAATTGACGATTTACCCGACATAGTTACAGGCAATTAGTCAATAATAACTATTTGGTTACCTACAATGAAAATGCACTTTTATTTTTTTAATAGCAATTAACATATGAAACTAGAGATATAATAATTAACACTTGGCAGCACAAATCTCGATGACAGGCCTCGTGCTGAGCGGCGCGCCGAGTTCGCGCATACTCTCGTACGTGCGCGACGGACGCACCACCTACCACAAAACAGTAGGTACAGTCACCAACACCAATATCTGACACAAGCGTGCATAAATATCTGATACGACTCTATTTCTAGGGCTGGAAGGACGTGTCAGATATTTTTGGACGCTCCGCTGTGGCAGATATTAATGCTGGTGACTGTACCTAAGTAATTTATTTTATCAATTAAAAAAAATGTAACATAAAATTGAACCGATTACAAAAAAACATGAAAATAATTTTCTACCAGTCTGAAGTCGGTGCCTCAGCACGAGCCAGCAGAAGTTGGACCTATAGTCGTCTACCTCACCTACATACTAAGTATATTATATATTGGGCTTCAATCACTCCTGCTGGCTCTTGCTGAGGCACCGACTTCAGACTGGTAGAAAAATATTTTCATGGTTTATTGTAGTCAGTTCAATTTTAAGCAATATGGAACCTAATTGAAGGCCTCCCCAGAGGAACGAAAAAAAGTAGTACTAAAAAAGTTGCCAAATGTAAAGCACCCGCCAGTCTTGACTTTGCTTGATCGATCATTCCCGTGCGTCGAAATCAAAACTCGAATGAATTCACCAATACCTACAATTCATCCTTTTCATTCATAGGTACTATTCTCATTCTCCATATCAATTTGTCCCCCCTGGGGCCCCTGGGCCATCGGCCGGCGAGACGCCCTTGCGAATGTCGCGTCAGCTAGCGTATATTTGCCACAGCCAGCGGTGCGTGAAAAAATATCTGACACGTTTTACTGGCCCTATAAATAGTCGTATCAGACTACTATACGTAGAGTCATAGACACGCTACGTGTATAGTACTTATCCCTTAGTAGCTGTGTGTGTGAAAGCTTTGTTATATATAAAAGACAGCACAATACTGACTCTACCGAAGACTACACTGCGCAGGTCGAACTGCGGTAGCGGCTTGAACGTGATGCTGAACGTCCCGCACACCTCGTCGTCGCGCGTCACGTGCATCGTCAGGAGCCCTGCGAACCAACGGTCATTGGCAACCAGTGTCATGGGCGGATCCAGGTGGCTCAGAGGGTCATGGGTCCCTTGGGCCCTAGGCTGGGTCTATAAGACAACAATGCATATTTTTCTAAATATTTCTATTCCTGCGACAAAAGAGGTGAATTGATTTCGTTAACTAGAATTTTGATCGTGTGCCCCTGTCTGTAGGATTTAGCCATGTGACCCTTCTGGCTCTAGCTGAGTCCGGTCTTAGAAGGAAAGAACATAATTTTATTCGTGACATTTACAAATAGGTAAAAGTAGTCACAGCTATGAGCAGCAGCTTCTTGCACAATTCTTTACCTACGTTTGGCAAATAAACATTTCCGAATTTGAATTATCTAGAACAACATAGAGCTGTCATACCCGGCGCCGAGTGCGGGTAGTGGTAGTTTTCGGCGGGCGGCGGCGTGCGGCGGCCGCGCGGCGCGTAGCAGCCGAGCCCGCAGTCGCGCGTCACGTCGCCGCCGCTCCAGTACAGCCCCGGCACCTTCCTGCAACCGACCTATACCTTAAAGGTCTCTACACATTACACATGCATTACACCGAATCATGTCATAACCGTAAGAGCGGTTTCAGACTAAGTAGTGTTTTTTCAGCGCGTATACGCTTGTTTTTGGCTAACGCGCTTACATTCAATCGAACACGTGTGTATACCAACCAACGCTCATTCGCGCGTGTTTGCTCGTGTTTGGTAGGACATTTTATGTGCGCGCGTACACGCGCTTTCAAAAACGAGCTTATACGCGCGTATAAAACGCTATACTCCATTTAATTTAAGGTTTGAATTAACGGTCAAATTGTAACACACCTTTATCGGTATTTCGAACACAAATAGACTAAAAATACCTAAATGTACATTTATTAGCGCTATTTATTACGTTTTTACTATAGAAGTTAACACAATTTTAAACAGTTTCGTTGTTTCATTTAAAAACGTGTGCAATTTTTACCGTTAAGTTTCAAACGTTAAAATAAATGGAGTACCTATAGTCTGAAGCCGCCCTAATATCCCACTTGCTAATGTCAATCCCACTTGCCCTAATGCCCGTAACGTACGTACGTACGTTTGGCTCCTCGCCCTTCCTCCGGGAAGCTGTAAAAGCCGTCTGAGGCCAACAGCAACAGTCCGTCCGAAAAAAAACCGCCCTAATAGGAACGATCAGACGGAATGTCAAACGCATACATGACACGCGACGGCGACGGTTGGTTACGAAACGCGCTAGTGGGCATCCATAAGTACTATACTAATATTATAAATGTGAAAGTGTGTTTGTCCGTCTTTCACGCCGTAACGGAGCGACGGATCGACGTGATTTTTGGCATAGAGATAGTTTATGGGCCCGAGAGTGAAATAGGCTACTTTTTATCCCGGAAAATGCACAGTTCCCGAGGGAACAGCGCGCGATAACTGAATTCCACGCGGGCGGAGCCGGCGGGCAAAAGCTAGTAGTCTCATACTTTTCGATACAAAGAACAGGTATTATTTTTGCCTGACAACGTTGCTTACGGTCATGGTACGATATGGTGTAATGTGTAGAGACCTTTAGACCGCGTTTCCTTTCCTCCAGAGATATGCGAGATATGAGCGGTGCGAGGATGCGCATAGTTATAGTGCATGGTACTTGCATATATTGCAAAAAAACACACTCGAACATCAACAAAATTTATTCAAAACAAAACTCATCGTTGCCGTGACGTAGAAGGCGCAGAAGCTGCGCCCTCCCTCCTCTGCTCACTAAACTGGTTGACGGCGAGGCAGTACTTCTCAGAGTGGTAGGTCCTCGAGATTTGGGACAGCAGCGGGCTGCCGTGGGGGGAGTTGAGCCACAGGGCAGCGCTGCCCGTCTGCCCGACCATGGCGATGAAAGCAGTCAGCATGCGCGTGTTTAGAAGACCGCGTTGTATCTGCGAATAATTCCTACCTTTAGAATTATAAATGGGAAAATTCGCGAGTGTTTGCGAGCGCGTGTGTTTGTTATTCCTTCCCGCTTGGATCGCTGGAAGTATTTGGAGGAAATTAGATCTGTATTAGATAACAGGGCATCTGGATTAAAACATCTCAACACGTTCCCTGTTCTATTTATCCGCTTAGATAAAAAACTGTGTCCATAATGTATCCTGCATTATGGCATACAACATGTTGAAGTGGACTTGTGGATTGTATTTTGCATTTTGTACTTATGGGGGACAGAGTACGGTAATACAAAATCCATGTAAAATCCCAGAAATTTTGGGACACCGCCGATATTCAGCCTTTGGGCTCGGAACCTCTACTATCGACAGGCACGCGCGGCCACGTCTATGGATTGGTACGAAGCTTTGCGTAAAGAGCCACGCCACGTTTGGCATTCACGCTAAAAAATAAACCAAAAAAAAAAACCTTAACAGGTTCACAGTTCGACGAGGCACGTGTGCCTCATAGGTTGTTGCACTGGTAACGTCCATGCAATACATGTGCGTCATAGCAATAATGATACCTCAATACGAAACTTATTACTATGGGTAATATGTCGAAATAAGGCAGGCACATTGCTTCGGGACTGTGAACCTGTTAGAAATACACCTGAGGTTGCTTCAACAGCGTTTGCAAAATCAGCCCATCCGGAAGCCCATTAACCAGCTCGAAGACGCTGGAGCCGCGCTCGCCAACCAGCCAAGACGCGGCCGCGGGGATGTTGCACCCGGTGGCTTTCAGCGCGCGCGTCGCGTCCGGCGCTGCGAACCCCAGCTCGCTCAGCGCCGACACAGCTTCTGGGCTCGGCGCCTCGGCCAGCTTAGCCCGCCAGGCGCGGAACTTCTCTAGAAACCTGTGGCAAAATGCTTCTAATGTGCCCAGACCGCCCAAATTTATTTACCCTATAAAAATCATACCAACCTATACGTCCCACTGCTGGGCACAGGCCTCTTCTCAAAACGAGAGGGCTTGGGCCATAGTTCTCACGGGGGCCCTGTGCGGGTTGGGAATTTCACACACTCTATTGAATTACTTTACAGGTTGTGCAGGTTTCCACACGATGTTTTCCTTCACCCCACATGAATTTCGAAAAACGCAGAGGTGTGAGCCGAGGTTTGAACCCACGATCCTCTGCCTGAGAGACCATAGGTCAAACCAATAGGCCACGACGGCTGATAAAAAAATTACGTAACAGAAAATTCTTGCTACTGTAGATAAATTCAGGTGTTTGTCCTTCTTGAGGTACAGTACAGTTGGGTGATTTTTAGGACCCTCCTACCTCCTTCTACAACTTGAGAACAGAACTCAAGAAGAATAAAACATTTTTAATCCTCGTGAAGATAAATTAAACTATGAATGTTGTTCGGTCTCTCTTTTTAGCTGGTCTACTATTTTCAGAAAAGAGGATTCAGCCCGCTGATTTTCTTAGCTCGATGTTTTTTTTGCGATGTGAAAATACTTTACGCTTTCTAAAAAAATATCCAATTCTTGTCAAAATTAACAATAAGAACATTCAAACAATAAATAGGTAAGTAAAAACACTACAAAACAAAAATTTAAATATAAATTGTTGTCAAATTGTTTTCTTACATTCATACATTCTTACATCGGTTGAAAAATCTTTACGCAGGGACGTTAGGCAATACTCCAGACCTAGCGTGACTTTGTGCATGTCTTTGAAGCTGATAAGCCATTCTTAGCTGTTCTGATGACCTTTGCAAATGCTCCGCGCGGCGGTAAGGCTCCTCATTGTCCGTCTCGGTGTCGGACGTGGCATTGACCGGGGCCGCGTCCGCACGTATGCGCGCCTCGATGTCCTCGGGAGTTATGACCTGCAGAAGGTCGGCAATAAGCTAGTATTCTACTAAACTATTTCCTACTTCCATTTGTTAATCAAATATTTAATATTTGGCCTTTTCTAGAGCTGGTTATGTAGATGGTTATACACGGGGAACAAAAGTGTATAATCTAACATTCAATCGAGTATTCAGCCAGTGGTGGCGTCAGCCTTCGCCCGCCTGCACCAGGCTGACGTATCTTGCTAGATGTTGGTCCAGTCCAGAGAGTTACGGAGCTCCGATTTCGTTTCTGTTAAGTCGGAACGGAACTTCAGTTTGATATTAAACATCCGTTTCGGTTCCGGTTCCGTTACTTTTGAAACGGAAGTTATATCGGATGGCAATGCTTACCGCAGCGACTGGACATGATAGCGGCGTACTTACATCAAAACCAACAGAATCGCGATCACAATCTAATGACAGTTTTGGTATGCGAAAACTAAGTAATTTGATTGTGATCTGATCACGAGTGTCAGAAACATTACGCAATAGACCCTGAGGTTTAGTAGACCTACCCTTAACATCTCATCCACCTATCACTCAGGCTCCGATTCTGGTTCCGGTACCGTTTTCGGTTCCGATTCCAATTCTGGTTCCGATAAACTAAATTGAAAATATTTGGTTCCGCTTTCGGTTCCGATAAAACCACATCCGTTACATCCCATGGTCTCGTCACCTGTATGACAGCTTGCGGGCCGGGCCGCGGCTCGTCTAGCGCGGCACTCAGCTGCGCCAGCGCTGTCTCGTAGCTGCCGCCGGCCGCCGCCAGCCGCGCGCCCGCCTCCACCAGGCTGATCAGAATTTTGCGTAGCTCGTACGACAGCTCGTTGGTCGAAAGCAACGACTGCGAATGCAAATGACACTGCTGCGCCAGTATTTCCGGACCAGTACAACTTGGGATCTTCATAAAACGAGGCTAATCTTTTCTCGAAGGGCCGGCAACGCATCCGTAACTCAACTTACTTTATAACGGGTTTCCTTTGAGTGGGTGTCTGCAACAACTAAATTTAGAAACATGAAATTATGGGTTTTTCTATGAAAATTCAGTACAATCTCGATACTTCGATACAACTGCCAGCCTTAGCGTCCCGACCTCGGCGTGTTCGTCAAGGGTTTGTATACCCATCGACACGACACTCCTGTATCTACACCGTGTTTTTCTTGATTTCCATACTTCGATAGACGGCTCAGTTCATTAATGGAAACTACTTAACAAGTCAGTCAATTCGATTTTTAATTTCCTACTCTTGCTACGTGGCTAATCCGCCAACTGAACGGCTCTCACAACACTGATAGATCGGTAGCTCACCTGTAGGTTAGGCTGTCGCACGGCGTTCATGGGCGGCGGCAGCGCGGCGGTGGCGGCGGCGATGCTGGCGGGCTGCGGCGCGCGCACGGCGCCCAGGTCCCACAGGGCACCCGCCTCGGGGAGCCGGCGCTCCACCAGGAGGAGCTCCTCCTTCAGACGCCACCATGTCGATTAGTTCCTACAGTCAGCAGCAGAAGTAGATGAGCGGTCGTGGTGGTCAAAATGATGGATGACTCTCATATTACCTTGGCAGTGAGTCGTGTGTAGATCATTTTGAGTACCGTAACCGCTCATCCACTTCTGCTGCTGCAAGCAAAGAAGCTGAATCGCGAACCAGGATAGAACCTTTTTGCTGCAAATATGTGACGTTGACATTCTACATGTCTGCCAAAGAAATGATCTTCAATGCTGAGGGTTTCTTGTATTGTAACAGCCCAGTTGGCGCCACAGAGAACATTATTTTCATTTAGCCTAGGTGTAAAAACTTTTTTCACTACATTCAAACGAGCCAATCGCAAGCAGACTGCATGTAACGGATCTCACGTAGTGATATTTCATCTGTCAAGACATCAAAAGTAGTGAAACTGTAACTTCTATTTCTATACTTGTAACAGTCAACTGCAGTAATATCTGCCACAGTGGACCGTGCAAAAATATCTGACACATCAAGGACACATCCTACCGGCCCTAGAAATACTCTTATAAGATATTTATGCACGCTTTGCTATTTCAGATATTGGTGCTGGTGAATGTACGATTAGGTCTTTTACCTAGGTACTTATCCTGTGATAAAAACAAAACGAATCTTACCTGCATCGAGACTTGCTCCTGAGCCAGGGTTAGAAAGTCATGCAATGTGCTCGTGTCGAATACCCTTACTATTTTGTACCGACTCGCGCCCGATTCTCCAGACGGGTAGAAGTAGTCTATGGCCTTATTCTTCACTTCTTCGATCAGGGTGTCTTCGGGAAATACGCAGTAAAGGTCTGGCCTTCAGGACTGACGACTTTGATGAGCAACTCGCTGCCCCCGGCCAAGCCAGAATCAGGAACTAACATCTTAGTGATCTTCGTTGGCAACACTTGGTTTTATTATTTTTTAAAACGTATATAAATTAAATGTTGTCCAGCGGGACGATTTAGTTTAATTTTGTAGAAATATTTATAAATATTTGCAACTTTTGAAGTAGTCAAAAGACTTGTCACATTTGAGCGATGCCATTTTTATTGTTTTTTTTTAAGTCGTAAAAGGTTGTCCGTGCGATAGTTTTAGAGAGGTTTATTGCCGTAGATAAATAAATAACCCGATTGAAAAGGAATAGTTTACAAACAACTTAGAAGAGTTGAATTGAAATGCCATCATCAAAAAGTCTCGCTACGCAATTCTCATGCATATTTAATGACAAAGTCAGCTCATCGTATTTACCGGGGGGTGTCCCAAGAACTCGATTACCACCGACTTGCCTATTTTAAAACCGTGGAAGAACACATGCCATAGTTCTCAACTACTAGAGTATTTATTTAAGTCAAATTAGCTCCTCTTAGTGATTACCAAGCAGATTTAGGTTTGTTTCTCCACCAATTAACTATCCACGGGAACATCTGTCTAAAAACTTTCTTAGGTAAATTGCTACCTAATAACAATTAGTTAAACTAACAACATCCCATCTATATTAGATATCTTCTCTCTCTATCTTTATTATTAACCAGCTTAAGCTTACCTGTAGAAGCAAGTGCCTACGTAACAGTGCCCCAGCCCGTCGCCGCGTAACAGTTCGACGAACAGTTCGCACGTGCGCGGACACACGTCCGTGAACAGTTCGAGCGGGAGCTCGCCGAGACGCGCGCCGTTGCGAAAGCCCAGAGATAGGGACACCCTGTGAGAGCAACGCTTTGATTAAAGTGTGCAGTTGAGGCAACTGAATCATATACGAGTACATCTTTTTTCACTATTTACACACCGCGTTGACAGCACGTTTGTTTGTCTTTCCATATAGAAGCCCATGCAACTCGAGTGCGTAACGTCGACGGCGCGTTTAAAAAACAAGGTGTGCAAAGACCCCTAAAAACCGTTTTTCGAAATTGTTACTTGTCTTGTACATGAATCACACAAACCCAACTATCATCATCTATATATTTTTGATGTACAATAAAGAGCCATTGGTATTGTATTGTATTGTATCACCACACCTCTGATACGTTTCTAACTCAAGCAGAGTTCATCCTCAGATCAACACAACCGTTAACCATGCCCATGGAGGGTGGTGGACCATGAAGTAGACACATTTAGTAGTTAGTAGCTATTTAAAGTTCGCGGGTGAGCAAAATAATTAAGAAAACTTAATTTTCTCTAGCTCTTAGTCTATGCTTGGGGCCATTTAAAAATGACGGGTAACGTCACACAAACCGCCTATCCCCTTCCCCCCTATAATGTGTGACGTAGTTTATGGATGACCCCTTGCCCCTTTACCTAGGGCGGGTGACACCGGGCGGCGGCACGAACACGGGGTCGGGCGGCGGGGGCCGCGGCAGCAGCGGGCAGGCGCCGCGCGCGCGCAGCCGGATCTCGCGGCGCACGCGCACCCAGTCGCGCTCCAGCTCCGCGGTTGGCGTCAAACGGGGACCCTGTTTTAGAAAACTGGATTTATCATGAGAAATAACTTATTTCAATTTGCATAGTATAAATAAGTAGCTAAATAATCAACAGAGACAAAGGACCCCGGCACATTACGGCCACCAGTCGCCGCCACTAAAGGTAAGCGTCCACTGATCCGCATCGTACGCTTCGGACGTATCGCATCAAACGGATTGTAGTATTCTTTGTATATATAGAGATACGGATCAGTAGACGCTTACCTTAAACGCGACGCGAGTGGTTCAGAAAGACCACTTCATGCCGCCACCTGTGGCAACCACGGTGCCTGTAGGGCTACTACGAAATTCGAAAATCGAAGTTCGAATCGTACCGTCTCGCTGACGCTAATATTATTGCATACGAGAGTGAGAGAGACGGTACGATACGAACTTTGATTTTCGAATTTCGTAGTAGCCCTACTAGATGCGGCCACCAGTGGCTGCCACTTGCGGATCGACTGTGTGCGCGTGAGTCGAACGACAACACGAGGCTATACAGTACTTAGCGAGCGCGATCGACTCCCGCAGCTTGTGAGTTGTGGCTCGGACGGGGCTACCTCAAACGCGCGGTGTGCGCCGATGCTTTATACAAAATGCAGGTATTTTATTTATTTTTATTTTTGTTGAGGCTTTGAACAAAGTGGTGGTGGTTTGAGGTGATAATGTCAGCCTCATGGGTGCTCGCTCATATCCCTACCCTACACAAGGGACATATCAAGGATGGTATGCAAATGGCTTTGTCAGGTGTTGGCTCTGCGGAGCCAACAATTGACTTGGCCATTGTGCATGGGACCCAAACCCCCAGGAACTCTTCCTATCAAGTCTGAGTGGGTACAAATGGTAGGCATAGAAAATGTATGGACAAACGCGTGTCCGCAGCTTATAGCGGCCACTAGTCGTTCTAATGTGGTCGTCGCCACTCACTACTTAGCTCAATGTGCGGAGGCTCGTAGCGACTTGCGGCTCGGCTCTACTCCCCTTCTCACACTGGTAGGATGTTGCTACTGACGTCAGAGAATGTTAGGTAGATTACCGCGGTATTGATGAGATGTAGCAATGCCTGGTTGTCGCGCTGAACTCGCGCGAGGAAACTGACACGCGCAGAGTAGTACTGGTCACTGCCTGGCGGTGTGTGGCTGCGCCAGCAGTCCACGCGGCCCTGGGGAGGATTTACAGCGGTCATCAAATTACGGCCCGTAGGCCACATGCGGCCCACAGCCGATATTTTTGCGCCCCGCAACATATGCAACGCCTTTAGTAGGTAGCTTTCAAAACAGTTGCCTTATTGTTTAACACATGGAATCACAATCGTTCTGACCACTTCTTTCACACGGCATAAGACGAGGGTAGAAAGAGACGAAGATAATTAAATAACTATACCCGACTCGAACAGTTGCCAATTCACATTTAAGTGTGCGGCCCACAGTAATCCCCCAGTTATAATGTCGTCCTTATAATCATAAAAGTGTGATGACCACTGATATAAGTTTGAAGTTAAATAAATATTCTTAAGAAACACTTATATATGCAATAAATGTGCGTTAACGCAGCTCCTCCACCTCCACACTGTAAGAACACGCAAATCACACAAACCCAACTATCACCCCGACCACACTACACTTACAAACTCCACCACTTTAGTGTAGGTACAACTGAAGCCAGTACATACCCCGGTGTGCACCCTCCTGATGCCCATCACCATCGCATACCCTCGTTGCATACTACTTACCTACTAGTGACTGAGTGCGTACTTCGCAACACTCCCTCCCAACGCATTCCTTACACAGATCCTTCCTTTGTTTTATATTTACATACAAAACAAAACCTTGCTCCACTGAGATGTTTCCAGTACCTAGAGCTGCGCTGAACGAGGGTAGGTAAATGAAGCGTTTCTACTTTTATTATTTAGTGTACTAATCAAAGCGTTTTGTATAGGGCCAGGCTTCAGATGGAACTAAGTGGTCCAGGGATTCTACACCCAGAGGTCGTATGGCCTACCGTTTCTGATGCTCGCGATCGCAGTGAAATGACAGATTTCGCATACAGAACGTTAGGCAATACGGTCTCAGGTCTTTGTTCCGCACATACAGGGCGTCGGGGCACTGGGGAACTCTGGATAATACCAAAGCCAGTACCCCAGTAAAGTGCATCCTCCTGATTCCCATGAGCATCCGCATATTTTCTCGCTGCAGCGCGCAGGCCTGCGCCGCGCCGGGGGGCGGGCCGCCGCGCGCCGCCAGCCGCGGCGGGCGCGTGTCCACCGCGGAATGGATGTGTGCGAACTGGGGAGCGTTGGGGACATTATCGAACTACCTTCACGACTTAGCATTTACAATTCTTAGGGGCTGTTTCACCATCCATTGATTAGTGTGAACTGACGCTTAAATGTGATGCCGTCTCCGTCTATTCGAACAAAACAAATAGAGACGGCATCACATTTAACCGTCAGTTAACACTAATCAATGGATGGTGAAACAGCCCCATAGTGTTATCCGCGGCTTCGTACGCGTAAACTATTAAAACCAGCAGTAGATTCGAAATTAGGGAATTGTCGGGATTGTTGAATTTTAGAGATTTTATCCCGATAAATCGGAATAAAAATCGCGTTTAGTCAAGTACTTTTTAGGATCCTTACTTGACTAAACGCGATTAGGTACCCTTTCTTAACTAAGGATTCTAAATCATTTAGAATCCTAAATTTAGCCAAGTGTAATCAGCCCTTAGCGTATGTTTTATTCCAGATATGCATATCTACATACCAAATTTGCGAGGATGGATGCGAGGGGCTGAAGACAGAGTATTCTAGTGCGCCATGGAAGAGGCCTATGTCCAGCAGTGGACTGCTGTGGGCTGATGATGATAATGATGAAAGGATAAACAAATAGTTTTTGTGTGGAAATTCGGCTTGGAGAGAGTGGACTGCGTGGCCACCCCAGAGCTTTAAGCAAAAGCAGAAGTAGAACATGTAAGTATTTACTAGATATGTAGCCCCTTAGTTGAACATTACGTACTTTATCGACGCATTGCTTTTTCTTCTTCTTTGGGGCGACCTGTAGCTCCGGTGGCGGTGACGGATACTTGATGATATCATTGGACTGCACTTTCTTGAAAATTGCCCCCAAAAGCGTCATTTTGAAAAAAATACGCAAAAAAAATAATTTGACGCTCAAACTTAAGTTATGGAGGGTCGTAGGTAAATCTATGTGGTCTATTGTCAAATTTAATACAAGCGATTTTATGAATATACCTATTAGCAGTTGTCAGCGACATCGTCCGGAAAGAAAATCCCGTGGGGAATCCCCAAAAATTTAATCGTGCTCTTTATTCACGTTGCACTAAGAACAAGTGTGTCAAATTTCATGACTCTAGTTAAAGTTAAACTAGCGGTTGTGTTCAAGATTTTATCGCGATCCCGTGGGAATATCGGGATAAAAAGTAGCCTATACGTTATTCCAGAACTACCATCAAACCAAATTATCTGACACAACAGAACGTGTATACTTAAATATCTGATGAGTACCATTTTATTTCTAGGGCCGATAGGACGTGTCAGATATTTTTGAACGCTCTACTGTAGCAGATATGAGGCAGATATTAATACGGGTAAACTCTTATTTATGCTCGTTTCGATCAAATTTGGGGTAAAAAATAAAACATCAGCTAAAATTGGTGCATAAAAAATATTTTATTTCAACAATAGTGTCACAAATTATATAAAGCATAAATAATCGACACATCACTCGTAACAAAATAGAGATCATAGGCAAAATTAGACTTCTTTTGAGCGAGGACACCCTACTTACCTGTATCTGATGATACAGTCGCCATTAGATATTTAGGAGCAGCCAAGGTGGTCAAAAATAGCGGGACATGAGCTCTAATGCCTGATGAATAGAGTGCATGTTCCAATATTTTTGATCACCTTGCTCCGAAATATTTGATGGCACCTGTATATGTGACAGTATGAATATAAGAATACAACCAGGGAGCGTAACTTTGGTGCGGGTGACGTCATTATAACGTGAAGTCACATAAAGGATGTTTTTAAAATAAAATTACAACACTGCAATGCTGCTAATGACTCTTTAATTGAGTGGTGATGTAAATTTAAAATACCATGGGAATAAAATATTTTACTGGGTAATCTAATTGTAACAAAAATTATTAGTTTTTATTTACATAAATAAATTTCACGTGTACACTCAGGGCAATATAACTCTCGAATCTCCCGCCAATTACAAATTGGCGTTGTACTGGTCATAATCCTCATAACCGCACGTAGAGCAAAATATTGTTGAAGGTCAAAATCTTTCTTCATGTAAATTTTTTTTGATGGCAATGATTTTTAAAATTGTTCTTTGAATTAAATTTTTGGCTATTCCAAATCCCGAAACCATCCATGAAAATGGACTGCGTTCTATCTGATATTGATTATATCAGTAAACTAAAAAAGAGGTCTGGATAAAAACACTCTGTATTTAGCTTGACGTCATACATCTGTCATCGGCACCAAAGTTACGCTCCCTGAATATAACTACCTGATAAACTTGAGCATTCGCTTGTAATGAACATTCTAGCGAATGTTATGTACATACAAAGCTCACAAAATATACAAGAGCGTTTTAGCGAGCATTCAAGCGAAACGATCGTAACTTTGCTTCGAACTTTTTGCCCACCGGCCGTCCAACATCATCGTGAATAATAAAATGTTTGACGAACATTTACTAAAGGAGCGGCCACATCGCTCGCACTGCAGTACTTTACCGCATGCTCACCACCAAAAGTCGTGACGTTTACAGCACGTCACAGCCGCACCGTCTGCGTATTTTGGGCAGCGGTGTGGAGGGCATGCGATAAAAACGGTGCGCATACGATGCGTCACTGCGATTCCGTACCGTCACCGTTTTTAAGCAACGGTGTGGCCGCTCCTTAAAGCGTTCCCTAGAAAGACGGGGCAAATGTTCGTAGCAATTGTTGATCAGTTCGACAAATTTATAAACGGCGAATGCTCGATGTTCTGTTAAAAATGAATACTCAAGTTTATCAGCACTTTCAATGGTATATTAATTAAGTTAAAAAATATCACCAAATCAGACAAGGGCACGTGTCATTTTAAAATAAAGTACAATAATACTGTTACCCACATAAAAAACAAATAAAATCACTGGAATGCGACTAGTTTAGTTAAATGATTAACAACGATTACATGTTCCTATAAAAGTGTTAGTTTATTTTTATTTACTGTTAGTATTTACTAATTTAACCCGTTAAATTGGTAATACCGTTATCCAACCGAATACATTCATGATTTGCGTATACATCGCGTAAAAAGCCTCGATATGAAAATAGTTATTATAAAAAATATCAATGTGGTGGCATACGAGAACAAATACTATCAGCGTTAGGCTCCGTTTCCACCAGAGCTGTGCGAGGATGTGTTACGAGGAATGTGTTTTTTTTTTAAATGAAAATCATGAACCAATAGAAACGCTTCATTTACCTATACAGAACACAACAGCCAGTACAGAACAGCCCTAGTGAAAACAGCTGAGTGGAGCGAGGATAAGTAACGCGTTTCTATTGGCTCATGAAAACGCATTCCTCGAACAGGGTGACACTATTTACCGGCCTATTGCCCGGCTTATTTACTGACATGGAAATACTGACCCGACTTTTGGTGTACACGCCCATACAAACTGATGTCAAACTGACACAGGTTTCTATGGGCGTGTACTCGAAATATCTGGGCGGTATACCACACAGCGTTATACACAGAGAAAGATCATGGGGCAACCATTAAATGACACATGTTGTGCATCTCTCAAAGTAGCTCACACTTTCCGAACTCTACTGTGTACACATTGTGTTGTGTGCGTTGACCGGGATCGCGGAAGTTTTTCGCAAGGGGGAAGGGGGGGACTTCTGTGGTGATAGCTTTCTGGAGTCAAGTTACTAACACACAGCTTTTTTTCTTAATCAAACCTGACCCACTCCTTGAATTAGAGGAGGCATCCACCCCCCCCCCCCCCCTGGCGTCCAGTTCTCTAATATAATTTTTCCCAAATGATTTATTTCCCAACTGTTTAATATTGTCAATGTTTTTTTTAAACTGTAAGTAATCAAAATAATAATAATAGGGTTTTACAGGATAATCCTGAAATATATCCGGAATGGTTTACAGTTCCCCGTGTGTGTTGTCAGGTTAGACTTACACCTCTCCATTTTTTCCGTGGATGTCGTAAGAGGCAACTGAGGATATAGGTTAAGGTATACCGTAGGCGACAGGCTAGCAACCTGTCACTATTGTACCTTTTTTGTCAAACTTTAAACCTAAAATTGGTAAAAGTGGCTCCGAAGCGGTAACGTTTCGTGTGCTCTGCCTACCCCATTTGGGAATACAGGCGTAGGCGTGATGTTTGTGTGTGTGTGTGTAGTTTACAGTTTCAAAAATAAAATCGTTCGTCCATATTAAATAGTTGGAAAATTTTAACATCTGGGAAAAATATTTCCGGCGAAATGCTAGGATCCCGTGGCTTCCACTTCCACGGCCGCTTTGCGTTGGTGTGCGTGTGTGTGTGTGTGTAGGTGTGTGTGAGTGTACGAGTATTGAGCGTTTACTGGCGCTGGCGTGTGGCTGTGTGCGGGCGCGGCACGGCTGACGTGTGGGGACGCGCCCGAGCGTTGACAGTCGCGTATGACAGGTAGCGATCCGACAGGTCCGGGGGCTCGATCTGTGGAATAAACAATTATAATGTAGAGTGCGTATTACACAAACGCAAGGGCCGATCCAGAGGGGAGGGGTCATGGGGGTGAGAAAAGGTTACAAAAGTGGGATGAGTTTTTATGATGTCGCTTAACAGGCGCTAGCTAAACGGTCTGTAGCCTCAGTAGTCTCTCGCCCGCCACCGCATACTAACATGTGTTACTACAAGACACTTTATTATTTGGAACAACCCACAAGAACCAGCAATAGTTATCCCTAAATGTTATTTCTTTATTTATTTTTATTAATTTGACGAAGCATGTGGCTGAATATTTTTATGTTTTTAAATTATTGTTTCTTTTTTTTTATGTAAACTGTTATTTGTTTCTATTTTGATTAAAAAAAAGTTTGGCCATAAAGAACTAGGTAGGTAGTTTTGTTTTCAATGAGCCGTAGTTAACGGAAATCAAGAAAAATACAGTATACACGTGTGTAACACCCTCCTACCACCCAACGTCTCCTTTATATAGAACTTATTGTAATTTAACATCGAACTCTCTCATAAGTGACATAAAGGTTCAACTCCATTAAAAAAAAATGACTGAGGGTTTTCACAGAGGCGAAATATCGCTAGATGGCGTTAGTGTCGTGGGGTCCGTTTGACGTTTGCTCGTGATTGGTTAAATAACTAAATGAGCCAATCGCAAGCAAACGGATCTCACGATACTAACGCCATCTAGCGATATTTCGCCTCTGTGAAAACCCTTCTTGGGCCGCAGGAGGGTGCCGTAGATGATGATGATGACGACGGCCACTCACGTGCTTGTGCCTGTGCTTCTGCGGCGGCGCGCTCATGTTGTTGCCGGTGTACGCGACGCACTTGACCTGCCACTCGCCGAGCTGCTCGTTCCAGTGCACGTACTGCTCGATCAGCGCCTGGCATCACAAAACAAACAATTTAAAACAAATCTACCTTTTTTAAACTCGAACGATGGTTATTATTATTAGTACCGTATTACCTGGGCGACCGAGCTTTGCTCGGGCTGAAACTCTGTAACAATCGTTTTCCGAGAGATAAGACCAAGTTAGATCGATCGTTGGAGCCGTTTTCGAGATCCCCGAAATATATTTATATATATACATACAATACAAGACCAGAATTGCTCGTTTAAAGGTACGTATTAGAATTATAAACGAAAACACAAATGCAGAGGTGCTGTCGCGGGTGCACTTCAATGGCACACGCCTAAGTGCCCGGTGCAGGTGCAGGTGCAATCTTATGTACATACGAGTCTAGCACCAGGTCAGCCAGCTGTATCTCGCGGTGCAGCGCCCGCACGCTGTCCGGTATCCCCCCTCCCAGCTGTTGACACTCACCTGGTACTGCTGCGGGATGTACGAGTCTAGCACCAGATCAGCCAACTGTATTTCACGGCGCAGCGCCCGCACGCTGTCCAGTATCCCCCCTCCCAGCTGTTGACACTCACCTGGTACTGCTGCGGGATGTACGAGTCTAGCACCAGATCAGCGAGCTGTATTTCACGGCGCAGCGCCCGCACGCTGTCCGGTATCCCCCTCCCAGCTGTTGACACTCACCTGGTACTGCTGCGGGATGTACGAGTCTAGCACCAGATCAGCGAGCTGTATTTCACGGCGCAGCGCCCGCACGCTGTCCGGTATCCCCCCTCCCAGCTGTTGACACTCACCTGGTACTGCTGCGGGATGTACGAGTCTAGCACCAGATCAGCCAGCTGTATTTCACGGCGCAGCGCCCGCACGCTGTCCAGTATTCCCTCCATCTCCCGTTGTTGTTCACGCTGTTGGTCCGCTAATTCAGCTTTGGCTGAGTTCAGAAGTTGGACGGCACGCTTCAGTTTGCGGGTCTTGGCTGCGTTCTCTTCTTGGAGGGAGGAATAGCGCTCCTCCAGGTCTAAGCGTTCCGCCTGGGAAATGTAACAAATTTATTTCTATTATAATAAAACCATAGCAGACAGACATCGTCAACAGGTAGCAGCTTTGTTTGAATGTAATTTTGTGTTCCATCCAACGGTAAGAAACACAATAATGTCATTTGTATTTTCGTTATTTTAATGTTTAACATTAAGATCCGTCCCAACTGCGCGCGCACAACGCTCTGACACTCTTTTGTCGCGTCATCAAAAACCAACATAAACTGGTTCGTCGAGCGGCACGCTTTCCAATGGTTTGGATGGTTTGCCGCGCGAAGTCGATACGCAGCTTAATTTATGGTCTGTGGTCTTACCTCCTTCTTCTGCAAGTCTTCCTGCAGCCGTAGCTCTATTAGCCGCCGCTGCTCCAGTTCGCTCGCCGCCTGCTCCAACAGTCTCCGCTGGGCGTCCGCTTTATCCAGAAGATTCTCTCCGCCCACGAGGACCTTGGATTCCAGACGCTGCAATTTATCTTTGAGCTCCTCTTGCTGCTTCCTGTAAAGACAAACGAGGGTGAGAGGAATTGTATTGGATGAGCTTTCGACATATGGATCCGAGACGTGGTGCTTCAATATGGTTGTATAAATAGGCTCAGCGAGCTATGGAGAGCTATGCTTGGAATTTCTCGACGGGATCGAATCAGAAATGAGGAGATACGTAGAAGAACGAGGGTTACGGATACCGCCAAGCGAATTAGCTCGTGTGCTCGGTGTCGTTAATATACTAACTTATGAAAAATTACAACTTCCTAGCACTAGCAGTTTCTAAGCTAAAACGTGAACGGACGGACAGACTTGGCGAAACTATAGGGCTGCGTACGCACTATGCGGCAAAAAACGCGGTTTTATTGCGCCGTCTCTTACGGCGGCGATATTTTAAAGAGGGACGTAACTACGAGTTACTACGTGTACAATCAGCATCAAGTAGCGGATCACTTTTTTAACTCTGTCGCATTGACACATTGACAATATTGCATGGCGTTTAGTACGTGGTTGTAAAACGACAAAGTACGAAAGTGTATAGATACGTTTGATGCTGACTGTACTACGAGGTACTGCGAGTAGCCTAAGAGTTTACGGAACCCTAAAAAGGAACTGTTACGTACTTGGTTCTCTGGAGTTCAGCTTTCTTCTCCTCTAACACCTTCCGCGCCTGGTTCGCCTTCTCTCTGTTCAACTTCTCCTGCCAAACACATCGAATACATTATTATATCTTCTAAAGAAACAGAGGCGAATGTGTAGTATATCTTTAAGGTGCGGCCACATGCAGTCACTCGACGCTCGTTCCCAGCGTCAAATCTGATCACGTGACAGAGATAAAGCTGAAAATGTTGAGCCTTATCGCTGAAAAAAAAACCTCTTCAATTTAAGAAAAATCACTGTTTTTTTTTCATTCACAACAATTCCTTTTATTTGTACATTGTACTACAGCCCCGACTGCCACTAAAGGAGGTTAAGAAATTGGCTTCCAATACCAAGATCATTTCTGCCAGCAGCCATGTTGACGCTGCTGTTCGACGCGGCGACTAGACGCTGCTTTTTTGAGTCGCGGGAAATTCAAAATAGGGTCACGTGACCAGATTTATCGCTGGAAACGAGCGTCCAGCGACTTGCATGTGGCCCCACCTTTATCCGTTCCGAGGGTCACCGACGGTGCTGGCTCAAAACCAGCGCTGGGGCGTTTCATTCAACGCTTTAGCACTATGCTGAGCCAGTATCCGATTCACAACCGCAATGAATGACACATACTATCCTTCGTGTTCGTATTTGTAACTTAATTATATTGCGGTGTCTTGTGTTGTGAATAAATGTCGTAACATCCAGGTTAACTTGACTGCAACCTCTTAAATAAAACCCTAGGGCTTTTTTTGGGGCGTTATGAGTTGTTGCGTGTACTGTTGCTGGTGCGCAGCTGATGAGCACAAGCACGACACGCACCTCAGGCGCGCCGCGGGTAGCTTGCTAGCGCTGCCCGCGGAGCGGTATCGGCAATTTTTGTAAAAATAATATTTATTCTTTTACAAATTTACAATTTTACTCGCAAATATGACGAAAAACATTGTATGTCGCACGGGTGCTATCAGAATTATAAAATCGACTTATTAAAAGTCCTCAGGCTTCGGCTTCGGGCTTCTAATAGACTCTCGTTCGTAATTCCTTACTTACCACCCTTACGACACAATGTACTATTATTTTCCATACCCGCTCTTCCCTGCGCAGGCGGCGCAGCTCCTTCCTTTGCTCGGGTCCGAGCGAGTCCAGCTCGGACTCCGTCAGCGTGTCGTCCGTCAGTTCTCCCTCGCTGAGCTCGCCTTCTTCTTCCTCCTCTTCTTCCAATTCTAGACAAAGTGACATTTATCAGAAAAGAACAAAGAGAGTTCAGTAAAATTGCAACCATAACGCGCGAGACCAGCGAAGCGAGCGCACCGCGGTAGCGACGGCCGTAGAGCCATATTGGGGGCTGCATAGTGCCTGTATCAGTACTGGCAGTTAACATATTACATAACTACATGATTTAAATGTTGAATGATTGGCACAGCAACCAGCGGTTACTTTATCTTTGTTGACTTTGTAATGATACAATACAATACAATAACTGTTTATTGTACACCAGAAATAGTACGCGATACAGAAAATTTAATTAATGATCTGACGTTACATTATTTACTTTGAATACATTTATTTCTACTGCTACTTCACATAATTTCATTTCACCAGGACCCAAAAGTTAATAATTTACGCCATTGTCAGGTCAATTTTGAGTATGTCAAACATCGGGTTCATAGGCTTTTGCTACACTGCTTAAATAGATATGGCTGAACTTAACTACGCAAATCGTATAACAATGAGTTTTGAACGATATGGCGGTGTTAGTTAGCCAAATCGCGAAATAATTTATTGAATCAGGTGTTACTTTGCGGAGGTCCATAAAAATGAACTAAAAGAATTTCTTTGCTCACCCGCGACCTTATGATAGCCAAGTTTATGCAAAATATACATAGTGTGGTGGTGGTGATAGATGGGTTTGTGTGATTTGTGTGTGTTCTTACAGTGTGTAGGTGGAGGAACTGCATGAACACGCATATTTTGCATAAACTTAGCTATCATAAGGTAGCGGGTGAGCAAAGAATTTCTTTTAGTTCATTTAAATCATGAAATGGTGGCAAGTCACGATATGCCTAGCAATTTCATCATGATCTGGTCAATTATACGAGCGGGTGACGTCATATACATAAACTTGAAAAACATAACTCTTTTCCGGTGGCAGCAGAGTAGAATGATTTATTTGGTGGTTAGGGCGCTAATTTTTCACTGGGGAAGAGCAAAACGTGACACAAACTGAATCGAAAGTACTTTTACCGTGTCTTGCATGCTTCATTTTTTTATGCATGATTTTTCGCAGTGAACAAATTTTTAAACAGAATTAACATAAAAATAAAAGTGGCAATGGCCGCTTTCATTAAATATGGTAGATAAAGTTTTAAAACTTACCATTGGTGTTCTCCTCCAACTGTTTCTTAAGCTGATCAATCTCTTGTTGGAATCTGTAAATATAAGGAATGTAATGAAAATGTAGAAGCAAAAAAAAACCTACTGCACAGTGAACAGGCAAACAGAATCTTCTCGTGAATACAGCCGCTATGATATAGCTGAAAGTCAATGGGGGAGGGTGGAGGGAGGGGGTTCAGAGAAACGTAAATTGGTTACGCAACACTATGTGTAAAAGAGCCCATTGCGGCCTACTTACATAATAAATGATTTGAATTTTGAACGCTCCTTTATCCGGAAATACAGACGATGGGAGCGAATTCCATTCCTTAGCAGTTCTCACTATGAAAGATGAAGCAAACCGCTTCGTGCGGGCCAATGGAACTGCCGGCGAACATGCTGTTGTGATACCTGGTAAGCAACGCGTCGCCGGGCTCGCTGTTGACGTGGGTTTTGTTCTCGATATTCTTCGCGCGGTTGGCGTAGCGGAGGGTGCTGATGGTTTCCACGTAGTTGGTGTCCGCCGGGCCTATGGTCGCGATCTGTCCAAGTTATTGTTACAATGTAAACATTTCCATCACCAGAGAGAGGCAGTGAGGAAAAAACTTGTTGGCTTAAATGACGCTGCCAGAACATAAACCCGACTGTCGGGATAGTATCTCTTCATCTAAATAACAGCTGTTCCAAGTAGCAAGTGGTATAAAAAGTTCCCCGAATATCTAGTGTCTCCGTTTCTCCATTTCCTGATTCGTTAATTTTAATTCTATGATCCAAATAAATCCGCCGCGGAGCTCCTATTCCGCGTAGCTGAGGCGCTTCGCGCCTTGACGCAACTCAAACCAAACCAAACCTAACCTATGTTTTTTTATAGTTTCAGGCACAAAAAAGTAATAATAATAGTTTAGTCCGAAAATAAATAAAAAGTGATTTCAAAGAATATAACTAACCATGACAGTCTTGGAGTTCCCTCCCAGCGAGTCTTGCAGCAGCCGCGTCAGCTTTGAGTTGCGGTACGGGATATGTGTAGACTTGCCGTCCACCAGGGCCGATATGACGTTGCCCAGGACGGAGAGAGACTGGTTGATCTTAGTGGCTTCTTTGAGGCGGGTGCCCGTCGCTTGCGTTTTGCTTTGACGTTCTGAGCCCTGGAGAAGTAGCGTTATGTTGTTAGACGTTATTTACAAAGCAAACTTGTGTGTATCTGATGTAAAGATAGTGCCACGAGAGTTGAAGTGAGTTGGCTCGGCCGACGTGAAACGACGTTTACCGACAGACGTCTTTTTCGCTCGTATTGCGTGTACATAAAGCGTTTTTTGGTTTGGATTCTGCGTCAACAGATGTGGGGAGACCCTTACACACACAGCTACGTGAAGAACTGATTGCATAAAAGGAAAATGAATGAAATGAATGAGTAAATCTCAAAGCCCGCTGTCATTAAGAAAGAAAAGAAAGAAAAAACATTTATTCGTGACGTTATTGCACAAATACACAATTAAACTAAAAATTACTATCACGGTCACGAAATGGTCCCAAATCAGCATAATGCCGCCCGTGCGAACGGCGCTGGTCTTAATTTGGGACCGTGTGAATGTTTTTGTGTGAGTGGCCCAATCTAGTGGTAGTAAGTCATCATTAATTGGCGTGCAATTGGGTGGGTTCCAGGGTCGGAAGTCGGTAGTTTACCCTGCTGCCTACCCTATTCATGCACGCCATAGCTCATCATCATCATGATATCAGCCGTAGGACGTCCACTGTTGGATATCGGCCTTCTCAATAGACCTCCAGTTGATTCGGTTGGAAGCGGTCTGCATCCACCGTGAACCCGCAGCTTTAACCAGGTCATCCGTCCGTACATCTCGTTAGTGGATGTCCTACGCTGCGCTAGTCTCCATTCGAGAACTTTTCAGTCCCAACGGCCATCTGTTCTCCGTGCTATATGACCTGCCCATTGCCACTTCAACAAGCTAATTTGCTTGGCTATGTCGGTGACCCTCGTTCTTCTACGGATCTCCACATTTCTGATTCGATCCTGTAGAGAAACCCTGAGCATAGCTCTCTCCATACCTCGCTGAGCAACCCAAAGTTGTACTTTACAAGCGTCTGGAATAATGTAGTACAGTCACTTCCATCAATATCTGCCACGGGAGAACGCGCAAAAATCTGACACGTCCTACCGGTCTTAGAAAAAGAGTCGTATCACACATTAATGCACGCTTTGTTGCAGATATTGGTGCTGATGACTGTACAGATCTAGTGAACAATGTTTTTCTATCGTATGTAGCCGGATAAGTTCGTATTTATATTGCTTGGTCAATTAGTTTCAGTAAACTTTAGTAAGCAAGTTGAGAAACCAAGATGAATATGAGCTTTTTCCTCAAAATACGATGGCTAACTCACCGCCAAATCCACAAGATGCAGTTTTCCCATCTTGACGTGCGTTTTCCCGTCGCCGCCCTTCTTGCTGCTCTCGACCGTGATAGAGAAGATGGCGTGCGAGCGAGACGACTCCGTGTTCATCGCGGTGGCGCCGATGTGACGGTTTTTGTTGCCTACCGCCATTATTTTCTCGAGCTCGTCCGCGTTGTGGACGACGTAGCCTGCATACAAATAACTTTTTGTAGGTGAATAAATAAATAAATAATAATCATGGAATAATTGACACCAATTGACTTAGTCCCAATCTAAGCAAAGCAAAATTGACAAGATTTCATATTTCTAAGACTATAATTTGATTCGTTCTCTGTATTCTGTTTGGAAAGAGAAAGACGCTGATATTTTTAAAATTTCGGTACGATTATTAATTAATTTATTACAATGTTTTTAAGATGTGCTTATTCTAAAAGGGCATAACTCCAAAACTACCACACAATAGATCCATTACTTTCGTCTAGTCTCTATTTAAAAAAAGATTACGTAAATCTGACGTAGGCGTTGTCAAAATTTAGACAGCTCCTTTTTCTGGTGTAAAAGGCAAAGGAAACATATCTATTCCGTGGTAGTTTTGGAAAATGCAGATATATATATATTTTTGTATTGTTTTAAATATGGAGAAATAAGTTATAATAAATATTTTCCCATGTTCAGGAGGCAAAACTCTTTCGATTCCTGTAGTAATTTACAGTGTTAAAAATATGAAATCTTGTCAATAAGCTAGTTGAGAGAGCAAGATAAATACGACCATTTCCGAAGAAATAGTTGGCAAAACATTATTAATTACATCTCTAGATTTGGCGTGCATTGAGTAGGCAGCGCTAGTGCTGGTGGCGCGCTGCTGCGGCGGTAACTACCAATGCCAACTGCCTCCACAGAACCCTATTCCCACCGGCTTGCCCATATTTACAAAAGGACTACAGGACATACATGATTTATGAAAGATGTATCCGATCTTTGCTTCGGTTTTACCATGGAAATATCTAACGCTACGCCACTGCTGCCTACCCTGGAGTCAACCAATGCGCGCCAACAGATATGGTAGCGAGGTATACAAACCCGTGAGGTCCTTGACGAACACGCCGATGTCGGGACGTTCTTTCACCTCCAGACTCTGGTGCGGGTTGTTGCCGAGTAGATCCCGCACTTCCTCGTTGTATATCTCCAAATATGTCACGCACACGAGGAATCTGAAGTTAAGTGGGGTTAAATTAGATCTCATTCTTCTTTCTTTCTTTAGACGACCAGATATTCAAGATATGATGTCATGGGTGTTTTTTGTGGAACGTCCATGAAATTCGCGATGTAATTTTCGGGGATTCCCACCACAGGACTTTTTGCGAAATCCCGGAATCCCGCTAGACTTAATTGTTTACGCGTGTGACAACGCGTGTAACGCAAATTGTATGAGTTGTAATGGGAAACCAATTTTCTGTTTGAAAGTGCAATAGAGTGGTTTTATAATTATGAAGGGGAGGAGCACTGTTTATCCTATAACACAGGTCTACCTATTTAGGAAACAGGGTTTCTAGTTGTTAAGACACCATTGTGAAGTTTTTCTTTTTGAAATAATAATTATTATTTTTATAAAAATAATAAAGGTCGTCTTTCATTCAGTGGCGAGTTAGTTCAATGCTTTAGGTACACTAAAGGTGCCGACACACTGTTTAAAACCCAACGCCACGACACGCATGCACACGCTCTCCAACGCAATTTACTAATCAGTCTCATATATTTATAATGGTCAGGTGCAGATAGAAACATGCGTCGAACGACGTGGCGTGGCGTCGCGTTTAAAAAGTATCTTTCCTGCTTAAGTTAATCCTACTAATATCCTACTTAATATTATAAATGTGAAAGTTTGTAAGTGAGTTTGTGAGTGAGTATGTTTGTTACTTTCTTCACGCTGAAACGGATGGACGGATTTAGATGAAATTTGTGGATTAAAACATAGGATACTTTTTATCCCGATATTCCCACGGCATAGGGATAAAATCTCTAAATAACAACCGCTGGGCTTAGTCATGAAATTTGGTATGTAGATAGCTGGACGTCTGGAATAACACATAGGCTACTTTTTATTCCGATATTCCCACAGGCTAGGGATAAAATCTTGAAGTTTCAACCGCTGGGTTTAGAGTCATGAAATTTTATAGTTGTTCTTAACACAGCCTCAATGAAGACCACGATACAAATTTTGGGATTTCCCAGGGGAATTTTGTAAAATCCCGGAATTTCAATTGTAACTACCAGATTGAATAGTTTACACGTGCGAAGCCGCGGGTAATCTCAAGTAATTACATATTTTTTTAACTTACTTCTCATCGTCTTTAGCTTTAGCAATGTGGCTGAATATATGCGCGAACGAGTTGGGTATGATCCCGCGCAGCTCGGGGGCGGAGTTGCCCCCCGCCATGGTGTAAGTCTTGCCGGTGCCCGTCTGTCCGTACGCGAATATCGTGCCATTGTACCCCTTCAGGACCTGCTCGACTATAGGACTCGCTGTTTGGACGTAGATGTCCATCTGTGGATGAAAAAGATTCTTGTTAAAATGAATTTTTTAATACAAGCTTTGTTCCCGACTGTACTTGCATTGTCATTCAAACTAGGTAGGTACATTTCCGTACCAAATTTCAAGTCGACGCTATTAACCGTTAAGGAGTTCCGTCCCGCGGAGACGATCTTGGCTGGACCACCAGGATGTCATTATCAGATTATTATATTGTCACCATATTTACATAAGTATGCCAAATTTCAACTCAATCCGAACCACTGGAAGTGGGTCAAATTCAACTTGCACGATTTGACCCACACCATACATAAAGTACATTGCAAGTTAGTTAGCTTGTGATGAGTTTTTGTTACCGGTATATTTTGTAATTTTAATACCACTGGAAGTAAATCCAGATGAATTTTGCAAGGTTTGAAGCAAACGAATATTATGCCTCAGCACTCTTAAATTATCTAAGCTCAGCACTAATATCTCAAAAAAGCATGCTTAAATATCTGATATTATCTCTACAATACTCTACATCTAGTGCTGGTAGGACGTGTCAGATATTTTTGCACGCTCCGCTGCGACAAGCATTAACTATTATTGTTATTATTATTATTTTTGCTTATTGTATTGGTACGTTTTATTCTTATTTTGTTTGCATATAGTAGTGTATTTTTATGTAAGGATTCTTTTATAGATTTGTGTATTATATTATTTAAAGCAATGTATTGTAGCTTCCACTATCTATTTTAATTTTTAAACTCACATTTTGTCCGTCCCTGACTGAATGCTCCTCTCATCCACTCAAAGGTTGACTGGTAGAGATCCCTTAAAGGGATAAGTTCGCCTTTGTACATATATTTATTGATAAGTTTTACTTTGTACTCATATATTTCATTGTTTGTCATCTGTGTTTGTTTACTTATTTTGTACAATAAAGAGTTTACATACATACATACATACAATATCAATGCAGGTGATTGTACAATCAGAATGTCAATGCCGCTCGGGACTCGTCGGTTTTCTTCTTTTTCCTGAATATTCAAATGAGAAAGAATAATCTAACCAACACAAAGTTGGAAAACCCCCGATATTGTCACTTCAAAGTTCAATATCTCAAAAACGGCTAAACCAATTTTGATAAAACTTGTCTAAGAACCATCGCTAGAAAACCTGCTTTAAAATAAAAAAAAAACGCATTCAAATCGGTTCACCCTTTTAACCCTTAGCTGCATTATTATTAAATCTGACGAAAATATTAAAAATTGATAGAAAACACCCTTTTAATAATGAGAACAATATTTAAAAAATCAGGGTAAAAGTTTAATTTTCATTTTATTTTTTAACGCTATGGTATCATTTTTGATAAAATTTTATTCTGATTGCAAAACAGAATAAGGCAGATACAGTCTTATAAATAAAACCAATTAAAACAATTAGTCTTTTTATGTGAAAATGAAAGAAACCTAGGCTATCATTTTTGATACCATATGCATCTAAGGGTTAAGAGTTAAGAGCTACGGTGCCATAGACAGACACACATAGCGGTCAAACTTATAACACCCCTCTTTTTGCGTCGTGGGTTAAAAATAAAACTGATCTTTTGTTTCGAGTTCCGAACGATATTAGCAAAGTGTAGTAGCTATGGCGTCAGCGTCGCATATGTTTATCAATTTGTCAACTTTGTGATTTCATTGCTGAATTGCTTCGTTGTGTGGGGTTGGTAGGTACTTATAATAACAAACACTTATTCAGTTTCTGAGTAGCGACACACGGGAAGTACCGACGTACCTACATTACATTAGTAATTAATGGGCAATGGAAAAGGCTAGCTCGTGAATAGTGATGGGTCGAGAGAATATTCTCTCAGGGAGAATATTCTCGTAAACCGAGAATATTCTGGGACGACGGAGAATTTTAAATAAGAAACGAAACAATTCAAATTGACAAAAATTAAATATTAAGGCCCGAATTTAGCTTATTTATATGCATTTGGTTAGAGGCCGTGCAAAGTATACTCAGCGGCAAAAAATTTGGCCCACTCCACATACAAAATTGCCTATTTCTGCATACATTTGAGGGCCAGATTTTTTGCCGCTCAGTATATTTTATAAAAAAAAGAAACCTGATTTTCTTCAATATTTTTTTTCTAGCTAACCGATTTTAGCGTGCGTCATATATATATTGTACATTACTAAATATGATTATATGTCATAAATAACATTCATTATGTCACAGAAAAAAATCTGACGAAACTGTTCAGCTTTTTATTTAATCTCGAGAATGTTCTCGCTCTGGAGAATTTACTAAGAATTTAAGTTCCTGAGCAGGTAATAGCTGCCGTAATCTGCATAAAACAATTAAGTTTACCTAAATCTATTAGCTGTACACAACAATGGAATATAACCGCTCGTTTTTTTAATTCTCATAAATTCTCTGTTTAAGGAATGTTCTCGATAACTTAACAGCAACATTCTCGATGCGAGAATATTCTCGAGAATTTACCATCACTACTAGTGAACAGTAAATAGGTTTATATAATTTGTACATAGTATAAAACAGTCGCTTTCTTCAAGACGGGCGAAGCTGCCAGCATAAACTAGTCTCTAATCTTAAATGTGATTTATAATTTTCTTTGGGTTATTTTGTTTTATAGTTGAGCCATATTACTATGATCTATACTATAAGACTACTAGTACTTAGGTTAATCTTTATAAAAAAACTGTCGACTTTTTTTTAACACACTGAGTTGTACTCGTAATTTCAAATGTTTCAGAGATCATATTTTATTATTATGAAGTATTATGATGACTCGAGTAGCTCGAAAGTAATTTTAGTCAGTAATTTTTTAATAAATAATCATTATTATCTTGGCAAATACGACCCACTGCAGGGCACAGGCCTCCTGCCAGAATGAGAGGGCTTAGGCCGTAGTTCTCAAGCCATTGAATTGCTTCGCACGTGTATACAGGTTTCCTCGCGGTGTTTCCTTCCGTAAGCTCATTTTAAATTTCAAATGTAGTTTCGAACATGAATTCCGAAAAACTCGAGGTGCGAGCCCAGGCTTGAACCCAGGACCCTGTGCTTGCGAGGCCACAGGTCAAATCACCAGGCTAGCACGGCTTTTTTAAGGCGTCGTTCATTAATCAATTCAATGCCAACCAAAAGTACTAAAAAATCTGCTTTCAAATCGGTTCGTCTTAAGAGCTACGGTGCCACAGACAGACACACATACACACAAAGCGGTCAAACTTATAACACTCTTTTTACGTCGGGGATTAAAAAAGAGCCGAAATACTCGTATGTCTGGTCTTTTAGTCCTCTAACAGCCTCTAAGTGATACAGTAAAGGAAACTGAATCACGCGCTAGGGTGGAAATTATGCTAATTAAATTAATTATAGTGGAATTAAGTCTTTGTGCTAATTGTTATGTTGACATCCCATACATTTGCCAAACAAATCATAGCGAAATTAATTATGTATGTATGTATGTAAACTCTTTATTGTACAAAAGAAAAGAAACAAAACACAATTGACAAACTTTGAGATACTTGTACAAAGGCGGACTTATCCCTTTAATTATGAGAAGGTTCCACAAATTCAGTTCCCTTGACTGAACAATCAACAGTTCCATGGACTACATAGCATACAATACAAGACTGCAGATGACACAAGTAGTTAGGTAAAGGCATAGAATCATTTGGAATAATTTTTCGTTCTTTCTTGAACCGCAAACAGTGGACTATTCAGCCGTTGTTTCTATTTGAAACTCTAAACGTTAGAGGCGTTGTATTTCAAATCAGCATGTTCAAGGCGACCCATGGCGTCGCATTTAAAGATGACGACATTTCACCGAGGTACCGCGTGCGGTGTAGGGTTGCCATACGTAAGGGTTTATCCTGATATGTCAGGATTTTTGACCCTTTGCCAGGATTGCGGCCGTACTTAAAAAGTGTCAGCAGGGCTACTCCGAAACTCGAAACTCGAAGTTCGTGTCATGCGGTTCCTCTGATACTTAATCTATTTAATACGAGAACGAGAGGGACCACACGACACGAACTTCGAGTTTCGAGTTTCGGAGTAGCCCTGCAGAGCGTTTTTGGAAATTACCTTATTAGATAAAATAAAAGTTCTCATTATACATTTATTTCAAAGTTTACACAGTTTTAATGAATGAAATGATAAATTTAGTTTCATTTAGTAAATAATATTTTCTTTCAAAACTATTTAAAATAGGATAAATTACTTACAGCTAAAGAGATTTCAATAATAATAATAAAATCATTTATTGTCACAGAAAACAAGACGCAAAGTAACTTAAATGTAGTTACAATATACTTTTATTATTGGTTTCAATTATTAATCAAATTGTCAGGATTTTTAGGATGATGTCAGAGTTTTCATCAGGACATTAAATTTTTCTACATGGCAACCCTTCCACTAGCGGACGGGGACGGGGTCAGATATCAAGGCGTTAGCGTTCTAGTTAAACTCGTGACCTCGCCTAGCTATCTGGGCCAGTAGGACGGTCCAACTGGGTCGAGAGCGCCCTCCCTGTCACTCTGATGCAGTCAAACACGAGTGCGAGCAGGACAACCGAACAAAGAGCCGAGATGCGATGCTAGTATCGATTTGGGCGCGGATGCACGTCGCTATGATGAATTTAGCCTTTTGTTTCTGTGGAAATCTGTAACAAGGACGTTTGGGCCGCCGAATACGAGAATAATAGTACCTGGTATTTGCTGTTATATGGGAAAGCTAGCTAAACCGCGACCTCGCCCCCGTGGATGACTAAAAAATTGGCTAGCTCTCTATCCCAGGCGTTTTCAACCTTTTGGTTTTAACAGCATACTTTTCGTTTATCAAAGTTTCACGGCACACCAGTAAAAAATAGCCAAGCGCGAGTCGGACTGGCGCGTAGAGGATTCCCAGTATACTTAATAAATATGTATAACATAACGAACAGCGTAGGCTTTGTTGACACATTTAGGTACGAAACCGTAAAAGCTACATATTTTATTTTTAATAGCTAATCATGATTTCAATGCAGCATACCTCACCTACTCATCGCGGCAATCGCGGCACACCTGATAATATAAGCGGCACACCGGTTGAAAACGTCTGCTCTACTCTATACTCCCATAAGTGTAGAAAAAACCCTAAATGCACCTCTATCCTCAAAAGGATATGTGTCAGGTATGCCAAATTTCAAGTTTCTAGCTCCGGTGGTTTAAGGCTATATGTTGTCTGTAGACCTCTTTATTATTTTAAGACTACAAAAGTCAACTACAAAAGATCGATACGGCTAAATTTGCAAAAATATGCGTGTAGGTGCATACCATACGCGACTTTATTGACTTAACATTAAGGACGTGTATACATATATTTGCAACTTAGGCCGTATCTTTGTAGATGACTGTGACTAGATGAATTCTCCCTGTTATGTTTAGGTTTTTGCAGCGAATAAGTTAATACAGAAAAGGTTTCCAAAAGAGGCATTTATGCTTTTGCTGGATCAACAACGATAACAATACTTTTTAGGACGCAAGAGTATGTACTCTACTCAGTAACATAAGTGTTATTGTGATAACCATAAACTTATTAAGGTAAGCCGACTGCCTCTATTCCAGACTGATGTGGGTATGTTAAATGTACAGTCGAGGGCATAAAATATCTATACAGCCATAGCGTCAAATATATGTATACATCGACCTCATGATTGGTGGCATAAAGGTGTAGATATTTTTAAAGTCTTGGTAACGACTGTACTGTACGTTACCGTAACGTACATATATTTATGTTTAAGTATGTCCTTGATAAATATAAGCCGTGGTAAATATGAAAGCTACTCAATATATATAATAACTATGTAACAGATTACATCGTGTTAAACTTCTAGGCCACCGACGCCAATGGCGCAGTTAGTAACAGGGATCCATATCGACTAGACTGTTGATAGTCATTATAATGTAATGTACATAACATAACGTACCTACCTAATGTTTGTTAGATCTTTGTTTCTCCGAATTCATTAATTGTTCAGAATTGTTAAAGAACAAATCTAACCTTACCTATAGTTTTACAGGATGAGCATGTAAAATATCTAAATTAATTTACGGTTAGGTACCTACGGCGTGAAAAATGTGACTACTTAACAAATATTATGACAAACATTATTAGGACTCAAAAATTTTACGACTAAATAGTCTAATAGCAGTCATAGAACCATTTTTGAATGCCATCTGTCGAAAAGAAAATAATCAATACGTATCCAAGTCATTCCAGGTCTTATACCTACTACGAAGTGCAAAATTCGAACTTCGTATCTTGTCGACCCGCTGACGGTTATATTATTTAATACAAGAGTGATTCGTATCGCACACGGACGGTACGATTACGAACTTCGATTTTCGAATTTCGTAGTAGCCCCCCAGCATAATAATGGTGAAGTACTTGTAGCAGTGACGGAGGACTGCGTAGTATCGAAAATAAACAGAAAAAAGTGTTCTTCATAACAGTTAAACAGATTTTCGTGTTAACTCTTGCAAATAGTATGTGTCCTTGATAAAGATAGCATTGTTCGGGGAAATTCGAAAACGCGTGGGCGAAATGCCAACGAGATAAAAGCCGTTTAACGGTGCCTAATCCGATATATTATGAATGTAAATTTTTGGGATTTTCCTTATTCGATCACGTTCAAGTCGCTAGCGGTGACGACTTTCGTTGCTTTCAATGTTTCGGAGATGAAACGTCTCTCTATCCAGCCAGAGCAAGAAAAAAAAACGGCCAAGAGCGTGTCGGACACGCCCGAAATAGGGTTCCGTAGCCATTACGAAAAAAATAAGTAATATTTTTCTAAGGATTTCGTATTTTATACGGAATCTTCCATAGTTTAGGTATATTTTATACCTTAGGCTGCTATTTACTCTACAAGAAATAAATAAATTCTCAAGAAAACTTAACCGTTATAGTTTTCCTTGAAAGTTTGATATACTTACTACCTTCCTGATTTTTTTCAAATTGTTTCACCCACCGGTTTAGATTTTAGGGGGGGGGGGCACGCTCGATTTTAATGAAAATTTGCACTTTAGTTGAATATTTCGCAAACAAATCACTGAATCGAAAAATTGTCTTAGCAATTAAACCTCTAATGGTTTTGGTTGGTTAAAAGACCTATCCAACGATACCCCACACTATAGGGTTGGATGAGAAAAAAAATCACCCCCACTTTACGTCTATGTGAGGTACCCTAAAAAAAAGTTTTTATTTTTTTTCTTGTACATTACATTATATCCGTGCAAAATTACAGCTTTCTAGCATTGATAGTCCCTGAGCAAAGCCGCGGACGGACGGACAGACAGACAGACATGGCGAAACTATGAGGGTTCCGTTTTGCCATTTTGGCTCCGGAACCCTAAAAATCGTATTAAGTTGTATTCCATTGCGGCCCTCGATTGACCATTCGACCCAGTTTGCTTTACAGCTTCGCAATGTACATGTACAGGTATATCGGTATATCTATTGAATAATGTTTTCCATCGTATTTTTTCGGGTAAGTTCGTATATTCATCTTTGCTCTCTCAATGAGCTTCAGTAAACTTCAGTAAGCTGGTTGAGAAAGCAAGACAAATACGAACTTTACCGACAAAATACGATGGGAAAACATAATTCGCTACCGAAAATACAAACTGAGACATGGATGCACAGAAAAACCAGAAAAAGAGACCAGCACTGGGAATCGAACCCAGGTCCTCAGCAATCCGTGCTGCGTGCTATAACCCCTACACCACCGCTGGACAGGAATCTAGACACGAATTTTTCCTTTGCATACATAGGTATCTCAGGTTGCTTATTTCTACTACGCTACTTATGCAGCAGCACTAGCGACATCTATGTTCCGCTCTCATCGAGAGACGTCACACTCTTTCGGAACCAACCGCTCACCCAGACAAGAGATGTCGCTACTAAGCAATCAAATTATGATTGGAAAAAAAAACAAAAATACTCCAAAAAACCAATCATAATTCGCTACATCAGAGGCCGTATTGCATAACGCTTATGACGCTCGCGATCGCAATCAAATGACATATTTCGCATACAACTGTCATTTGATTGCGATCGCGAGCATCAGAAACGTTAGGCCGCGGCCTCATGAAATCGCTCGACGCTCGTTTCCAGTGTCAAATCTGGTCACGTGACATATAGCGATAGAGCTCAAAATGCCAGTGACCGATTTATCGCTGCAATCGAGCGACGACGCCTTTAGGCAATACGGCCTCTGTTATGCAATACAATACAAATCTTTATTCTTGTAGATCTAAACTGGCTTTTATCGAAGAGGAACGGTTGTTTTTTTAACCCTCCACGCCCAGAGGGGTGTTATAAATTTGACGCCAATGTCTGTCTGTGGCATCGTAGCTTCCAAACGGAAGGACCAATTTCGATGCGGTTTCTTTGCGTGAAAGCGAGTATCCTTGCGATGGGTTTTAGCTATGGTTTATTAAAATCAGTTCAGCCGTTTTTAAGATATTGAACTTTGAAATTACAAGTGTACAGAGCACTGGTGTAGTTTCTAAAAGATCTGTTGCCTTATCTATGTAAATAGTATCCCATCAGCGACGGCATATTCACAGCATTATAATTTATAATAGTGTATATTATACACAAGGTAACGTGTAAGTATAGTCACGGAGGGAACGAATGCTGGCAAGGTCTGATAGAGCAAGCAAACAAGCAACGCGGAAGGCGACGAAGGACGACTGAATCGCACTATGCTATAACAGATGCTGAATTTCGTGCATATTTGCACTATTACTTATTCTGTGGTATCGTTTTTTTTATACTACTGGATGGCAAACGAGCAAGTGGGTCTCCTGATGGTAAGAGATCACCACCGCCCATAGACACCTGCAACACCAGGGGATTGCAGATGCGTTGCCAACCTAGAGGCCTAAGATGGGATACCTCAAGTCGTATGGAGTCATTTGCTGTTTTTGGGTATTTATTTTCACTTTAACCCTTAATAAGGCCCCATTTGCTGGAGCATACTACCACAGAATCAAAAGCAGCTATCGAATACATACCTGACAAAAGATATGTTTAAATCTAGAGGTATTTTCAATAATTACAATATAACAATACAATAGTTACAATGGATATTGTAACTTAAAGTTAGAACTAAAACAATAAGGTTGAATTTCCAAGTCAATGCAAGTGGTCGCTAAATCACCTCTACCTTTTGATTTGAAGGTTTGAATGTTGTATTTTTTTTTCAGAATTAGATTATTTTGGGTTTTTCTTACTCAGAATCACGAGCACTATTAATTTTGAGGAAGAAAAAAATGTCCCCAATTTTCATAAAAAAATTGTGCCCGTTTTGTAACGACCCGTATAAATTGTACGAAAAATGGTCAATAACTGACCAAAAAATCAGGGACATCTTTTTCTTCCTCCAAATCAATAGTGCCAATGATTCCGAGTAAAAAGAACCCAAACTTACCTAGTTCTGAAAAAAAAGCGTCATTTAAAGTGAAAATGCCCTTTTACAAGCTTTTATAAGATGCAGTGCATAATGGTCTTCCATTTTATTTTATAGGAAAAGTTCGTATTCATCGTGCTCTCAATTAATTTCAGTACCTAACCCATCGTACATTTTTCATTTTGGCATTTGACACTATATAATAAAGTTCATATTATTCATATCATTTATTAAAATTAACTGATTGGCACTTCGAGTTCCGTCGTATTTTGACATTTTGAAAGCAGTCTAGCGATGGTTCTTAGACATGTTTTATCAAAATCGGTTCAGCCGTTTCAAGATCATCAGCTCTTTTGTTCGATGCGGTAGGAATCTTAGACGCATAATGGGCATTTACTTTACTTTCAGACATATTTGGGACCTAAAATTAGAAACACCCATGTATGCTATATAACTATGCAAGATTATGGAATTCTCGGCCTGATGCTGCAGCCAGGATATCCAGAACACACTAGTGGCGTTTTTTTGTGTCGGGTGCTTTTAAATTTTTAATTACAAGCTTTTAGTTAGTTTCACCTGTCCCGTTGTACGTCTGTCTGTCTGTAATCAAATCTTGCAAGTTAAATTTGACCAACTTCCAGTAGTCAGATTGACTTGAAATTTGGAATACTTATGTAAATTGCGTGACAATACAATAATCTAGTAGTGACATCCTGGTATTAAAGCCAGGATCGTCTCCGCAGAACTCTTCAATGGTTAATGGCATCGACTTGAAATTTGGTATGCAAATGTAGTTTGGGTGACAATGCAAGTACAGTCAGCAAAAAAAGCTTGTATTAAAAATGAAATTTTTATGGTTAGGTTAAATATTTTCTTTTTTCCAATATTTTCTGATAAATACCTAAACATAACTGATGGACTAGAATACTATTTTTTTACGCAGGAACAAAAACGTCAAGCGACATCAGTCGCTTTGAGCTATACAATATCATTTGGCTTTAGCCAGACACCCTACTTCACTGCTCCCAACTCCCAACTGCGCAGTGGGCGGATCTGGGGCCTCTGGGGGGCTACTGCGAAATTCGAAGTTCGTATCTTACCGTCCCTCTCACTCTCGAATTAAATAAGATGAGCGTCAGCGGGACAGCAAGATTGAGACCAGAGTGAGATCAGACTTTTTCCGATAGAAATATATGGTGCGCTATATCTGTACATTATATTATTATGGACTTATCTCGTGAGAACTACCTACAAGGCATTACGTTCGATAATATTCAAATGGTTCTTGTAATGAACCTTATGCAAAACCGGCCTGTTCCAATTCTGTGTTGAGAGGTGGACCTTGGATATATTAGGAATCGGGCATTGTCGCATCGTCGACAAGGAGCCATCTAGATAGGCACAATAGATCGATCAATAGGTCATCTAGATAGACCTATTTAGCATAACACGCTATTGCATAAACTTTTTTAGCAGAATAATTACTTACCATAAAATGTACTTGGCATAAGAGTTATTTTGATTAGGACTCACATCGCACTATTTTCCCAAGAAAAATCCCTCATGGAAACGAATTGCTAATAGTAAAGTAGGTTATCTCAGAACTGTGACCTCACTAAGATACAAGCTGGTACCAGCAAGGATGGTTAGGGTAGGGTTAGGGTTAGAACTGCGACTCTACACAGAACTTACACCCTTACACCACACAAGATGGGTTTCGTACAAACGAGGTTATGCAATATGAGTTTCAGCGATATGATAATTATGCCAAACGATACTGTGCGATTCGAGATTATGCCATAAAAGGTAGAACTTTAGGGATAATATTCTTAAGTACTTAGCAGTAGTGTACTGTAGTGTAGTGGTTTATGAGTGAGGGTAAGGCAAACAAACGAGAGCAGGCGGGTCATCTGATGGGAACTGATCGCCACCGGTCATGAGTACCAACAGCTCAAGGAGAATCATTGGTCTGTTGCCGGTGTTTTAAGTATAAGCCCTTTTCTTGAAAGCCTCGATGTCACAGTTGTCTGGAGACACTGCTGGCGGAAGTTCCACAATTTCGCTGTGTAGGAGAAGCATCAGTTATGTCTTCAGAGGCAACACCTCGTAGTTAACACAAGCTTTACCATCGTGTCATCACTGAGGTTACCTGTGACAGCATACGCAATGAACAGAGAAAATGCTCGGCGCGCCGCTGCCTGCAGGCGTCCATTTGCGACCTCGACTTCATAAGAAGCAAAATTGAATTTGTCGTAGGGAATTGGAGTTTGAACTCTTCTGGAACATATTTTGAATGGTCGCCATGCTGAGTAGTCGGCAACATGAAGGATTTGCTAGGCTTCCTTTTGGAGTTAGACCGGCATGAATAGTGCCTAGCCGATCACGCAAAAAAGATGAAGTCGTAGAGTTGCCGTGCGTAACAACCCGTTATTATCTAGAAAGTTCGACTCGCACTTGGCCGATTTTTACCCGACTGCCCAAAGGAGGGTCATTTTGTGCTGACATAGCATTCCTAGGAAGTCTGCGTGACAGTCTATGTTGCAAAATGTCCAGAGCGACGCAAATTGACCAAGAAGCGAAATGTCAGACGATCTATTAGCAATTTGCCGCATTGCATAGCATCCAAAACTAAGAACATCAAAATAGCCGTGTAATAGTTCGTGTGGCATGTCTAAACTACATATTGTTAAAAGCGTTGTCACTCAAGAAAGTGAATCGTCAAATCTTATTGAAAGCAGTTAGTCAGAGTAGCAGAATGACCAATCGCAGAGTCTAAAAATCATCAGATTACTTATCACCATTAATTAGGTTTTGGACGATTTAAACATTGGACATTTGCGATTTGGGTGTTTTACTATTAAAGACATCTTCACAAATTGACAATTCAATTATAATTGGACATGTGCTTTTTAGACCATCTAAAGTCGCGGCCATTTTGATTCATAGACGATTCGGTACTGAGCCGACTGAAACAGCACTAAAGCGCGAGTAGCGATAATAGACCGACAATAACAGGGTTCTGTTTGTCAAAACAAGCTTATTGAAAATATTGGTTTGAACTCTTTCATTCATCGCTATTCACAGAATACCTACGTATAAATAAACCAGTTATAGACTAGACAGTTAAGTACAAAGTTTCGTACAAAGGGCTATGATCACTATTAATAAATAGGTACTGAAGTCTATTCACTGTCCCCCTTTGCTTCATTTCAGAGGGACGTATTTGTATGGCGCCATACATACAACAGTGCCTAGCTTTATTGAATAATGTATGATAGCGAGTAGATAAGCGATAATGCAATGCGTACGTGCGGCGCAACCTTGGAAGCGAGTACTTTAGTTTAGTATGTTATACTCATGGCCACGTCGGACTTACATGTTGTCAAGCCGATGTTATAATTAGCTTCGTGTGCGATTCGGTTAAATATTGTTCCTCGTGTTGCTTCGTTAAATACAAATGTCTAAATAGTTTGTGCTTACTATGTTTATTTTATTTCGTTTTTCGTGGGTTAGATAGAGGTCTATGTTTAACAGTAACAGAGGATCATTCGAGGGCTGAAGATTTTTTTACAAGTTTTTATAAGTTACCTAACCGTTGGAAATCATTCAGAATGGCCTGAAATTTGGTAATGTGCCAATTACAATTACTGTAAAAAAATCATTTCATGCACCAGGGTGTGCACACTATTCACTGCAAATTATAAAATTTTAGGCATTTTGCTAGGTACCTAGGCAATTAGGCATTTTGCGTTTTAGGCAACGCTACTTAAATCTTTTGCTTTTTTGAGACCTGGTCATGAGGAGAAGAGATCCCTGGCATTTCCTGGCCATTTTACCAGTTCCCTGACCAACAACTCTAGTTTATTTCCGAATTCCTTGGTTTTATTTCCATAGATATGATCTTAGTTACAATCTTACAAGGATCTTACCTACAAACAACAAAGGTACCTAGGTACATTGAAGCTGGCTAGAGTATGCAAAAATATATGTACCTAACTTATAAAAAGAGGGGCCCAGCAAATCAGTTTTATAATTAAAAACCAGATGCTTCGTCTCAAGAGCTATCGAAATAAATAACCACCATGTGAGTTTAGAAAATTTTCCTGCCCAGTAAAATTTATATTTATACTTTACAGCATAATATGAGCCTTTAAAAATCGTTTATTTTTAGTCAGTAAGTTTTGTTCACTTTCCAAGCGCGAGTCGGCAAATTCACAAAAAAAAAACTTAAATATATTTTTTCGTAGGAAAAATCGCTGAACATAGTGAACGGTATTTCGGATGTCTTAAGACGAAGTAATCATCCATTTCAGCCATAGAACGTCCACTGTTGGACGTAGGGCACTCTCAGACTTCCAATTTGGAAGCGGCCTGCAGCCACTTCAACCAGGTCATCCATCCATCTCGTTGGTGGCCGTCCTACGCTGCGCTTGCTGATCCACGGTCCACCAAAGGAAACCACCTAGAAACACCTTTACTACGCGGTATTCTAGACCGGTCCGTTCTCCATAGTTTATTGACGCCAGACCCCTTTGATGTGCTCTCTGCGCGGCGAAATGTTCCCCTGTTCATTGCGTGAAAGTCGTGAAACCCCTAAACCCTGTTTCTCAAAGCTTACAAGTCTAATAATATTGGTATTTTGTCTCTTATGAGCGTTTCGTTCGATCGTTTATCAGACCACATTTTTAATTTTCATTCTATTTCTATGGAATAATCGAGAAAAACTAACAAAAATGCAACGTTGCCAGTTCAAACGCTCTTAAATTGAATGAGAAAATGAGACAAAATACTTATATTATTAATACTAAATGCTTTGAGAAACTAGGCCCATGCCGGACTGTAAGAGACCCTGTAGAATCGTTGAAATAAAAAAAATTGAACATACTACAAAAACCATGAAAATAATTTTCTACCAGTCTTGGAAGTCGGTGCCTCAGCACGAGCCAGCAGGAGTAGACCTACAATAATAGTTGTCTATCTCACCTACATACTATACTTATATATATTGGGCTTCAATCACTCCTGCTGGCTCGTGCTGAGGCACCGACTTCACACTGGTAGAAAATTATTTTCATGGTTTTTTGTAAAATATTTAAAGATACAATAGTTTTAATGTCAACTGCTCGTAACCTTTTACGAAAGATTGCTTTTTCCGATGCAGAGACGTTCGTTATTGAGGAGTTCTGGTGCTTCGCTACCCATTCCATTTCACCATAATATTATGCTTTACGATGAGCATAAATTGCTTAGCAACTGTGTTAAAATAAGTAGTCGAAATTCAAACCGTGAAGTAGGTTGTTATTGAGTAGTAGCTCCGTTGGTCAAATGTGGTCTTCATCACCAATTCCACTACACCAAATGATGGTTTTCAAGAATAAAATCCAATCAACAGATCCTGATTTGAATCTGAATTTTTACCAATTTTTTTCACATGACGGAATGACGGAATTCTGTTCTGAGATAACACAAACATATAAAATAGAATACAACCGAATTGATAACCTCCTTTTTTTGAAGTCGGTTAAAAAGAGTAACTAACAGAGGATGTCGATGTGAATCGTAAAATATCACCAAACTGTTTAATTGCGTTAAGATTTATAGCGAGCAGTTATAATATCTAGGTCAGGTCAGAGCTGCGGCCTACTTCTTATTTAAAGATCGGGACGCCTACAACGGCTTAACGGTTGCAATGGAATAGCCATCGAGAGATCCCAGTTTAAACCAGATGTTTTACGTATATAAAACAAAGCCAACGAGACGAGATATACCTATTTCATCTTCTCGCTTCTTTTCTGTCTCATGACATAATTTATTTCTTCTCGTTGGTTACTATAGACAATAAAGCTACTGTTTACACAAGTCACTAGCACGAAAGCATGCTGCTATTGAGCAAATGCTACCTTACTAGCATGTGTGTATGCATGCTTATTTAGCGGCATATTACTGGTAAGCTACTGTTTGTTACACATGCTCGTTACTAGCATACTAATAAGCATGCTTATGAGCATGCCAGTAATGAGCTTGCTCATGGACTGTTTACATTTGCTAGCAATAAGCATGCTAGTTTTAAGTATGCTCCTAAATAAGCATGCTCAAAACAAACACTCCAATACACATGCCTTTTAATAGCATGCTCTCTGCCAGATCAAAGTCAGTGTTGCCACGGCAATTAGTGTTCTACGTCTTTCAGGCCGTACGAAAGCATGCTACTAACGAGCATGTGTAACAGTAGCTTAAGGCCTCGGAACATAACTGCGAAGAGCACTGCTGCTTGCAATGGCGATGCGATGAGTGGAAGTCCCTTTATGCATCATTTTTGTTTTCTTCTGCTTAGTTATTTTTATTAGTAGTTAAAGAACTGGTTAAAACATGACGGATTTATCTATTGTTAGATAAAACATCAATATTACACGTTACAACATTCAAAAATCTGTTAAATAAATACATCACAATGCAAATTTATAAAGTAAATGTAGGAACTGTCAAGATCAAAAGTAGCTAAACCCATATTTTGTATCTATTTGTCATACCAAAAACAATACTAATACAGTTTGAAAAATATCAAATAGCAACAATGACAAAGTATTCAGGGAATTAAGCCACTTTTACGCTCGACTGTAAGTAAATAAATGGATAAAATTCTAGTTTTCTTCAGAGATCTTCAGTGTTGAATAAAGACGTAACATTCCCGATGCATTGAGCGGAAGCCGTTCTTGCACCCGTGGCGTCACACGCCGAAGGTTAAGCAAGATGCATTCGGAATGTTGCATCAGTGTTTACTCGTCGTCACCAGGTGAACGCATTTATTGCTCATAATATACTGATGTGGATATACGATGATACGTATAGTGACATCATTATTTTTTATATACAGGACTTAGTGCAAGAATACACTAGGTATGCGGATTATTCTCAGTAGTTCGTTTGACAGTACAGTACCACTACCATGAGTTCACAGTGACCGTACTCGATAGCGACGGCGTAGCTTATTTGTAGAGGCGCTGTCTACAAATAATTTACGACGTCGCTATCGAGTACGGTCGCTGTAAACTCATGGTAGTGATACAGGAGAATTATTAGTATGAAAAGAAAGAAACTACTACGATTAATCCCACTATGCCGTCCCTCTTTAGAGTATCGGTTGAGTGAGGAAGAGATGCGGTTAGTTCCCGATTCGCCGGATTCTTGCTTGTTTATTGTTGCATGACTTCGATTGCCTAGAAATCGGTTAGATTCGTATTTTTAAGGAAATAGCATAAGTAACTGTCCAGGAAAAATACCACCTATGGCCTCAATAATATGAAAAAGCCACGACATTTCCATAGTTTTGTTTAAATGAAAAATTCAGACGAAACAAGAATCCGGCGAATTGGGAACTAACCAGCTTTTGCTAAAATTGCATAGATAGTGTTCTTGCATTTAGTCCTAGTTTGGTGCCATTAGCACGACACGTTCCGACCACTCGTCAGTCCCGCAGTCTTGTAATGTAAATAATAAACCAGAGGCCGTATCGCCTAGCGTTTCTGGCACTCGCGATCAAATGACAGATTTCGCATACAAAAACTGTATTTTTATTGCGATCACGATCGTCAGAAACGTTAGGCTACGTCAGTACTAAAACTAAATAAAGTGATCAAATAACTTATGATTCTAATAATTATAAATTTATAAATAAGGGTGGAACTTTTTCATAATCAATTTCGTTAGGATATCAACATGACATTGGTACCTATCACAAAGGTTCCATCTTGGTACGTGCTTCAGTTTCCTTGACTGTACCTACCTATCAAGTTAAATCCTAACCGGAAGTGGATTAAATTTAACATGCAAGATTTGAACTAAAAACGAGTCGTCTCTATTTGTCGCGCCCAGTTGATTGCTCTTCTCTACCTCAAAGGTTGACTGGCAGAGATCCCTTCAGGGATAAATCCGCCTTTGTACTTTTCTGTTTGTAACCTATCAGTATTTATTTTCTGTACAATAAATTGTTTACTACTACTATTTCCTATAAAAAAATTGTCTTTATAATCAAAGTACTTAATTCAAACACGTCTAGAAAGAAATGGAAGATGCGACTCAATTCTAAATAATATATCAGCCATTCTTTGCCTTACGTCGAGTCGAGCTAGACAATTAAATAAATAATTCACTTGTAACGTAACTACCTAGTCGCGTGGAAACGTGCCAAGTTAAAAACAGCGATAAATATAACGCCATGACCATCAACTGACGTTTTATTTAACGGGAAATAGTAGAATTATTTAGCTTTTTACAAAATTGAAAAGGGTTCAAACCTCCTCGTTACCATGTAGTCCAAATACATTCCATATAAAAAAAAATACAAAAAGCTAGTCTTAACATATGCATTTTGGTGCACTATACCAATTTAAGGGATCACTTCTGTTCATTATGAGTAAGTATTGAGTATCGTTTACCACGCCATAACGACACGACACGACACAACAGTTAATTCCAATATGCACAATATTTTTAAGAAAGGATCATCCTCTTCATCCTTATTCTTAATGTTTTCCTTCTCATTGTATTTTAGCCTGTGTATTGATATGTGCAATTAAAAGTCTCCATCTCTTTCTTATGGATTCCATTAAATTGCAATTCAACGCTTGAAAGAAGAAATTGACCAAGCAACATTTTTTTAAGGTAGTTATATGTTATATACATATTTTGAATCAGTAAAATTTACTGATTCCAAACATGTATATAACTCACTACCTTAAAAAATGTTGCTTAGTCAATTTCTCCTTTCAAGTGTCGAAGTAAATACACCTATGATTACCTACATGTCCATGTTTAGGACAAATATTGGTAGTTGAACCCTTAATAAGGCACCATGTATTGGGGCATGCTACCACAGAATCAAAAGCAGCTATTGAATACCTGTCAAAAAATATTTTAAGCTAGTCGTAATTTCAATAATTACAATGGAAATTGTGACGTATTACGAAATTAATAAGGTCCAGTTTCCAACTCAATGCAAGTGGTCGCTAAATCGCCTTTACCTTATTAAGGGTTAACTTTAGAAATGGGATAGACTTAAAATTTGTATGGTTTAAAATAATATTTTATAACAATAATTAAATGTCATGACTAAATAATCTACATGTATCTTTCCACAACCCATTTATTCCATTATGTCTCCAATATCATTTGTATCACAAATATCAAGCTTGTTCAAGCAGTTTCTTGATCAAAATTATAACCATTAACACAACCAGGACTTATCATGCTAACAACAAGTAAAAACTACCTCAACATTTTGGTCACATTATGTTAGCTTGAAAAGATCCCTTTTAGGGATAAGTTCGCCTTTGTACTCTTTTGGTTTTGTTGTTTTCTTTTTGTATTATTTTGTGTTTTATGTACAATAAAGTATTTACATACATACATACATTGCAGTGGCAGAAACAAGTGCCATAGTTATGAGAAAAACACGAAAGTTTAAACCATTATAAAATTATAACCATTGGAAATCTTTTACTGAAGTCACCCGTTGCTTGTTGTCTCTTGCAGCACCCACCCACCATTCGACAAGACTGATGCGTGGACAGCAACAGCCGAGACGAATGATGGACAGGTAGTGCAAACCGCTGGCTCCAATGCTGACACTAAACTTGTTGTTACCAGTATACAATACTAGGAAAAGTCTAACTTAAATGGATAACACTCAGAAACATTATGACTGTTATGAAAAGTGATGCATATCTAAATGGACTAAAACCAACCACCACCGTGTGTGGTGTGTTGTAAATGGTAACAAAGTAGGAAGTAAGGTAAATTATTGGGTTTAGTTCATGCCATATTCATTTTTTCGTAACACACGAGAAACTGCGATTTAAAACGCTTCTGAGCTTTGCCCAAAATACAACTAACATATTATGACGATAAATAGTAGGTATACGAAAAAAAACATTAGGTAAAGCGACTCCTGTAGTAGTGAACAAGATTGATATCTCATTTTTCCAATTATATAATTTCTAATTTTGTCTATATGGTACATTGCAAGACAGACGTCACTTAAGTTTATTTTATATTTATACACTAAGATAATGAAAATAAAGAACACAGCAAATTTTTTTTTATTTGGTTAATTCATTTCAATTTCATTTAATTAATAATTTAATTTGGTTTATCAATTTATTTATTGTGTAACTAGGTATGGACCTGTTTTTGAAATAAGTTTCATATAATTTCAATCAAAATAGCATAGAAGTTGACTGATGGTTTCGCTGCAGTATGCATTCTGTAGAAGTATAAGAGCCCTAAAGAGGTTTTTGGTCTTTTATTTGTCAATAGTATTGGAGTAAATTGCTGAATAAGCAGTGCTCCTCGTTTTTATAAAGTGCAAGCTTGCTATTGTACAACTACAAAGACTAGGTATGGCCAAAGTTATAAAATTATGTATAAACAACCTTAACTTTGGCTGTATCAATCTCTTTACAGTTGACTGGTGGTTTAGTACTTGAAGCAAGACTATTTGCAGTGTAAATAGGTCAACTATTACAGATGTGACCAGTAGCAGACAACTTAAAGTGGTGTACATTTAACAAGTACTAATTTGAAACAAGACAAGCTCATAACTCTTGAGTACTGAGCAAAGTAAATAGCTATTTGAATCATTATCATTGTCCAGTTTACTCATGACCTCCACTGTTGCAATAGACCAGATAGATTTTACACAATTCATTTTGTGTATCAAGTCTCAGAAGATTGACTTTTTCTTTTTCCAGCCTATAGTGACCCACCACTGGACAAAGGTCACTCCTTCATTCTGCCGCTTATTTTTAACAAAAAAGAAGTTTGTACCATAAGAGCACATGTGTGTTTAAAAATATCTGGAATAAAATGGGAATAGTAGTCCATACCTTTTTGAATATCAAAACCAAATGTTGGCAGAATCAATTTTTATTGGAAAGTCTTTGAAAAACGAAAGTGAACACTACTCAGATATTCAGAGCATGAAATGAAAGTAAAATTAAATACCTAAGCCACTTCAATTTGACAGAACTGTGTCAAATGATAAGTGGACACTATCAATTGACACATAAGTGATGATAACTCCGTCAATTACTAGAATACAAAACATTTTACAGATAAAGCAAATGTGGATGTTAAAATTAGGTTATGTAGAACTTTTTCCATTTTTTATAAATTCCAATAAGAGTCTACTAAGAATAGTCTATCTATAAAAATTTAGATTATTTTTCATACTAATTCTTTCTAGTCTTATTTCTCTTTCCTGCCAGAATAACCAATGCATGAATCTTATCAAAAGATGAACCAATGCCACCCCAAATTACTGAAATATGAGCATCAAGCTAGTGTATAATGGAATGGACCTAAATAGGTTGTTAAAACTAACCAAAAATTTCGCAAGTCCTTTTTTTCATGTAAGAGCTTGACGCGTCCTATCCTGGACGTACCTGGCTAGTGTTGGAGTCGAAGGCGGCATCGTAGCCGTAAACGCGCGGCGGCTCGGGCGGCGTCACGTTATTCCTCGTCACGGCCACCGTCCCGTTCACGGGATCCACGGACACGCAGCAATAAGCAGATTCCAGTTTTTCCCGCTCGTCCATAGGCCGCACCCGAACCACCACCCGCACATTTTCAACCGTCGGAGCGACCAACTCCGCATCCTAAAGAACAAAAAAACAAAGGTGAACACGTCCACTGCCCACGAAAGCCCAGGAACATGTAACGTTCGCAGAGTGAATCAATCCCCAGTGCGCAGTTACTATGTCGTAAACGCCTACGATAATGAATGACCCTGAAACGCGAAATACGTTATGACTCATTTCTATACGCCTAAAATTATTATTACGTTACCCGTTCTTAAGCTATCGATTAATATGCGAAAATAGAAAAAAACGTGCACAAATTAACCCATGTGGTATCCGCAAATGAAAGGAAACGAGTTATGAAATCATCGTGACACGATTTCCGGAAATCACATGATAGCCAACGGCTATACTTACAGGCATTTTCGACGACTCCGCCTCGTTGCGATCGCGAAAATAATAAATCGGTGAGCACAAAGCCGCGCAACGCGTACGTTTGTCAGATATTAGGTAAAAATCAATACTCACGACCTAGTTTTTCAGGGTTTCCTATTTCCTTTTGAAATGAAATGAAATTGGAATGACAAGACGTTTTCGTGTGTGTTGCCAATAAGAATAGAAAGGGAAATTAGAGTTCCATAAACAAGCAGTTTCTAATTGTAAAAATATTTACAAAGTTTTAGAAACTATGTATCAAACCTATGATTTTTATCAGTTTCTTTTTTTTATTTATATTTGAACTAGAAATAAACGTTAATCTGCGTTTCATTGTAAAAAAAGTATCTGATAACGATTTTTAAAAGGTAATATTGTCATTAGACGCTGGCAGCACCCATACCGGAAGTTCGAAGGCTAAATGCATGCTGCCCGTTTGTAGGGCCCATAAAGTCGAGTACACATTTACCATAATATGTCATAGTTTTAGTGTAAAACAATGGAAATTAATAATTTTGATGTCATTTGTCTTACATATTTAACTTTTTATTCGTTTATAAAGTTGGGAATTTTGGAGCTGAATTTATACACCTAAATTATTTTTTTAAAAGCTGCTTTATTTAAAAGGCTCTTTATGCTGCAATATGATCAATCAACCCACAGTTTCGAAAAAAGTGTGTACATAAATTTAAAATGTGATTTAATATAGCTAGAAAAGAACAAAAGTTTTAAATTAATTCTTTGTATTTTAATAACGTTACGTTTAAGAATTGCTTAAGATATATGTTGCATTGTTGCTATTTCAGAAGTTAATATTTTTTCGCAGTGTTTTTTTCTCTGTAAAAAACCTTCAGCTGGAAGAAGGGATAGGGAAATGTCAAAATCTGATGTTTATTTTGTTCACAAAAGTTGGGGTGAATTGTAGCTTTAAATGGCTTGCGCGTTGTCGCAGGGTCTTGTAAAATTATTCAGTGTACGCTCCATTTAATTGGATGTAGTAACAATGTCCTCAGGAGCCGTGGAGAATAAGCAGGAGCCTGCCCATATTGCGGGTGTCGACGTCGACGCATCGACTGGGGTAGATGGTTCAGAATGCGAGTTATCCTGTGACTCTGGACTCGAATCAAAGTCTTCGTGCCTTATAGAGGCCGTGGTAGCACCTGATACAACCCTTTCACCCAGTAAGTCTGTAGAAAGTGGTATCAAACTCGATATAAAAATGGATTCAGCAGACGTCCAAGGAAACGAAACACCGCCCTCACTATCACATTCCAGCGCCAGCTCTCCAGGCGCTAACACTTCTGAAAATTTTTCAAACTTGGACGACTTTTTAAGCAGCCACATAGAAGTAACTAATGATGAAGACAAAGCTATAAACCTAAATATAACTGATACTTCTAATAATAATGATAATGCTATCGTCGTAATGCTTAATCAGTCAGAAACTAGTTCGAATGACTCGGTTGACCAACCTGACACATATCTGGAGGCAAATAAGAGTTTAGCGACATCCACAGTGAGTCTACACGAAGCAACAAACACAAATATTACTATATGCAAGTCTCCATACAGCCGCAGCGCTGAAAACATATCCATAGATATTAAAACAGATCAAAGCATTGTTGATAAAGACACCATACTGTCTCAATTTAAAAGCCAAAAGAATAAAGTTAGTGCTACTCAAGTAATAACACCAGATTCACAAACTACTCTTGATGTGCGATACCCGAGAATACCAAAAGAAATCTTGTCCCAAGATATAGGAAGCATTGTTAAAAATGTACATGGGATATTTTCTTCAGTCAGTGGCAGTTTGAAAAGTGCTTACACATACAGAACAGGTCAAATGCCATATATGAAGACAGTGAAACCAATGACCAATGGTAAATTGATGAAGGACATATTCGAAGATGAGCAAAATGATGAAAAAGTCAATAATGGTATTGATGCATTGAAAGCTGAACCGAATGTTAATGAATCTGAAATTATAGATGAAAATAAGCCAATTTTGAATGTTGAAGAGAGCAATGTTAAAGGCGATGTGTTGAGGCTACAGATAGAGTCATTAGAAAGAGTTTTAGGGGAGCAGAGAAGGGAGAATAGTGTGCTGAGGGAGAGGGTGAAACAGCAGGCTGATGAGTTACAAGAGAGAGATCAGACATTTAAAGAGTTGGAGGTCAAGATGGATATGGTGAGTTGTGATTCTGTATTATTGTTTTAATTTCCACTATACCTACATATAACATTATCACTATTGTGAAAAGAAAAACCATATACCATCAGCAAAATAAGTGGTTTATCAATTTTTAAACAAGTTCCTATCAAATGAATATGTTGCTAAAGTCGAACTTTCAAGTTGACAGACACGTCTATTTTGCTGGCATATGAAAATTATAAACATAGTGACGAAAAGTTGTCTTTCAAGTTGAATTACTTTTTTTTTTATTTGAGATGTCGAAACGCGTGGAGCAAGCGGAACGCGAGAAAGATGCGGCGGTGATGCGTTACGCGAGCGTGGAGTGCAGTGCGATCGAGGCGCGGCGCGCGGCCGATGTGGCCGCTAAGGCCGAGAAGGCGGCCGTAGCTGAGGCAGAGCTGCTCAACAACAAGATTAAAGCTGCTAGGGAGGACAAGCAGAGGATTTGCCAGCTTTATGATGATAAGGTATGAAACAAGCAGGTGCGGTGTTGTATGTCCTGGAAGGGAGTTTGGGGTGATCTAGGCGCGACGCGTGACTTAGGCGTAGGCTTAACATAACAACAAGCTGCTAGGAAGGACAAGCAGAGCATTTGCCAGCTCTATGATGATAAGGTAAGTGGAACAAGCGTTCAGCGCCGCCCATTGGTGTGCAGTGAGGGTAGACAGCGCTATCAGCTGCCCCCACACGCACCTGCCTTGTGGAGAGGTCGCCCTAGGCGTCAGGTAGCAACATGCACCATTTTGCAGTTTCCAAAAATTTGATGTGCCTTTTGAGAGGCGCAATAGCGATGCAGACAATATAGGCCTATTTTAGGCGATTAAGGGTAAGAGCTGGTGCTGCAAGCGGGTGCGGTAATTGTATATTCCAGAAAGTATGATCTAAAAGGGAATTTGGTGCGATATAGGCGCCGCGCCCGGCCTAGGCCAAAAAAGCTTAGCGGAGATGGAGTGGCTTAGCAACAAGATTAAAGGGAGGACAAGCAGAGGATTATTGAGTTCTGATGATAAGCTCGCTGGAATGCGATTTTCCTCATGCTACCCCGTAACTTCTTATCAAAGTTGTTGCTTCTTCTTATAAAATTATATATATGTATGGACCGTGTTGCCTTAAATAGTTTATTATTTATTATTATTATTATTAAAGCGCCGTGCAAGTTATCTGCCACAGCGGGGCGTGCATAAATATCTAACGTATCCTACCGGCCCTAGAAATACATTCGTATCAGATATTTATGCACGCTTTGCTGTGTGACATGTATACCTTTGTTGTGTGACATGCAATACAGAATTTTAATTTGAATTTGTCAGATATTGGTGCTGTTCACTTGACTGTACTAATAGTAGATTGTACAACAAGTGCATAAATTAAGCCATTTGGCCCAAGACGTTCATATAGGTGGATAGACACGTCGAGGGGAAAATGGGTTTAATGCTCGAGTACACTCTGCTTTTCACTTAGATTGCGAGGAAATGAAATAGCAACAGTGGAAACAATTATTCATTGCACTTTCTATGTACTTTTTATTTTTATGCATTGTTACAAAATTCATTTTTATTTAATTTTATTGATTTATTTTGATTGATTTGATTGATTTTTAGTTTTATATAAATTATTTTATATAAATATTTTTTTCACTTCTCATGCTCGTAAAGTTCGTTTTTATGCTGTGTCTAGGCGACATAAAAAGACTTTTTATGCTCTAGTGCATAAAATAAAATCTTCGTCTAAGACCAAGGTAATCAGGTGTGAACAGCCACAAACAAAAAAGTTTCTACATATTTCTTTAATAATTTTGTAATTTATATGAAACTAAAAATCAATCAAATAAATCAATATTTTTTTTTATAATAATGCATAAAGAATAAAAAGTACATAGAAAGTGAATAATTGTTTCCACTGTTGCTATTTCATTTCCTCGCAATAAGTGAAAAGCAGTGTAAAACGTACCGTACCGGCTCGGGTGGCTATACGAGTGAACATCTCGGGTAAAATTGCTCGTTTTATGCTCTTGTTGTACAATCTACTAGAGGTATTGTATGTAAGAATTTAGAGTTACCTCCTTTTTTTCAGTGCCACGAACTTCAGAACTGCGACCGTGAGTTGTTAAAGGTGCGGGAGGACGTGAAGGAGTTGGAAGGACGTCTCAAGTGGACGCAGAGCAAGCTCCGGATGGAGATGGATGCTTATAAGGTACACTAACTGGTTGTATAAAGGACTACACCGTATACTGCCATGATCGTAATAGGAACGTGTCAGGAATGTCAACGGCATACATGACACGCGACGGCGACCACTGTTACGAAACGTGCTAGTGGCCATAGTCTCATACTTTTCAATACAAAGAACCTTTCCCATCACTAAATCTCGCTCGTGACGTCATCGTAGGTACGAAAAAATTCAACACGCCCTTGGATATAGTCCTTAACTCTTGGCCTCTTGGAAAGACTCAGAGTCACGCAACGAGCTGTGGAGAGAGCTACTATGATGATGATGATGAATTCGTATGAGCATTCTGTTTACCCCTTAAATAGGTGGCGTTTACAGCGAAAACACACACACATGAAAAATATTAAATATAAGTTTTTGGTAAAAAAATAAATTTAACACGAGCTTTTTTTTGCTGCCTGTACTTTTTGTTGACTGTACTTGCATTGTCACCCAAACTACATTTGAATACCAAATATTAAGTTGATGCCATTAATCATTGAAGAGTTCCGTCCTGTGGAGACAATCCTGGCCGGACTACCAGGATGTCACTGTCAGATTATTGGATTGTCACCAGATTTACATAAGTTTACCAAATTTCAAGTCGATCGGACTACTGGAAGTGGGACTTGCAAGATTTGACATAATAAATAAATAAACAAATAACCCTCCTTCGGGCAGTCGGGTAATAAATAAACGAAGCTTTTAAAAACGTTAGGGGGTGACGTACTATTTACCGACGTACATACAATACCGACATGATATTTGTGACACGCCCATAGAAACTTGTCAGATTGACACCAGTTTGTATGGGCGTGTACACGAAATATCGGGTCGGTATTTCCATGTCGGTATTATCCGTGCCGGTAAATGGTGTCACCCAAAGCGTTATACTTTTTCGCAGGACAGCGCAGAGCGCGTGGAAAAGCTGACGGCTCAGGTGTCGGAGTTGGAGGCAGCGCGGGACGCCGCAGCGGCCAACGCTACTGACTCGTTGCGAGCCAAACAGCTAGGTACACCTCAAAAATTGAAATTAATTACAATTCAAACATAATCATCAATTAAATAATATAAAATACAACATGTGAAAACCAGAAATTTTAATTAGATCACAATCAAAATTTATAATCAAATAAATAATAAATTTATACTATTTAAATTTCAATAAAATTAAATCCTAATGCGTTACAGTCCAATATTACAATGACGTTAAAATAATAATAAAATATCACTCTCTGTCATCTAAAAATATCTTTGACTTCTCATGCTCGTAAAGTTGGTGTTTATGCTGGATCTAGGCGACATAAAATGAGTTTTTATGCACTAGTGCATAAAATAAAATCTTCGTCTAAGATCAAGGTAATCAGGCGTGTTCGTTTCCTCGCCATCGAAGTGAAAGCAGTGTAAAACTCGAGCATTAAACCCACTTTCCCCTCGATACCGGCTCGGGTGGCTATATGAACGTCTTGGGTAAAATGGCTCGTTTTATGCTCTAGTTGTACAATCTACTATTAATGTGAGTCTCACAGTAGTTTCATGTTCAAAATACATTCCTTGCAACGCCTCGCACATCTCTGGTGGGAACGCAGCTTGAAGGGGTTATTAGTAGGTTTTATTTTATGGCACCTTGTATATTACAGAGAGTGAATTGAAGGAGAGTCAGGCGGCGCTGATTCTATGCCGGCATGAGCGGGAAGACTTGGGAAGGCGTCTGGCCGCTGTGACGTTGCAGTCGGACGCGAGTCGCGCCGCGAAGGACGCCGCTAGCGCCGCACTCGCGGCACTCACTGCTGAGGTCAGTGCGGAACTAAAGAGGGAGAGAGCTGTATATTGTTTTTTTTTTACAAATTTAGTACCTATCTGGGTAGGTCCATATACTAATATTATAAATGTGGGTGTGTGTTGTCAAGGGCAGACCTCTTGAGGGAGGTTTGACCTTAAAGGAGGCCTAGTAAGTTATTCTTTGAGTAAAACAATAAGACGTTTTAACAATTTTTTAATTATAAATTGAACACAAAAAATAACAGGCCTAATTTGACAAAATTAAAAGTAAAAGTATTACGAGAATCTCAGGTAGTAAGTTCAAGCGATTTTATTGAGAGGTGGTTCTGATTATTCGGTCTATCTGGCCTACACTTCCCTGGAGTCGGAGAGAAGAACCCGGAGCGAAGAGGCTGGCCACAGCAGGGGGGCCTGGTCCAGCTGAGTGGTCGTCGGTGCCGAGGTCAAAAGGGGCCTTAGGGCGGCAGGACGAGCAGCCTGGACAAGTGTTCCACGCCGGAACGATCAGGGTCTTGGACGAGCCAGGAAGGATGTGCAGTACTCCGGAAGTTAAGGCCGTCAGGGCTTAGTGTCAGGTTAGGGCGTAAAGGAGCCGCCTGAGCCGTGAGCTTTGAAAGTTGTAGCCGAGACGGAGCTGTAGACGAAGCTTGTAGCCGTAAAGGTTTGTAAGCCGTACAAAGTTTGTAAGCCGTACGGAGGTGTAAGCCGTACGAAGTTTGGAAGTTGAAGCCGTACGGAGGTTGTAAGCCGTACGGAGGTTTGGAAGTTGAAGCCGTACGGAGGTGCCCTGTAAATTAGGTGGTGTCAGTTGTGGTCCAGTGCTAGATTGTTTGCCAGTCACTCCTCTGCAGCGATGCCCCAACTCTAGGTGAGCTGAATTGCAGTGAGTGGCAGAGACAATCATACGGAGTTACAGGCAGGCAAAGGAAAGTGATTCTAGATTTATATAATTATTTTATAAAGCAAAAGAAAAAATAAATAACCTAAGTGACCGTTAAAATTTGAATACAACGGTTCACTAAATAACCGTTAGAAGATTACATTTGAAATTAAACGTTACTTAGCTGAGTTTGAATTTATTTTAACACCGGTAAGCATCCGTTGCATAAAAGTAATAAGCATTAACATAGGTTCTGAGTTTATAACAACGGATGAGAGAAATTAACAAGTGTTAAAATATTAAGTATAAGAAATGTTTGAAATAAAAGATTCCCTGGCCAGGGGAAGCCTTCAGTTCAATTACACAAAGTTAAATTATAAAGAAAATAATTATAATAAAATACACAGAAAAACACAAGAGTTAAATATCGGAGAACTTACCAAGTCTGGGCGTATGGAGCTTTCGAGAGAGCTGTTTAGTGTAGTCTGAGCTGTTGAATGTGTGTTTTACAGCTGTGCTTCAGCTTTTAAGGGCGAGAATATTACAGTTAGAATTCCCCCGGTCACAGCTGATCGACAGCACCCCTTGGCCGACAAAAACGGTCAAGGGTGAGTTGGTTATAGATATATTTAGTCGTACAAACTCGTGTAGTAAATGAGTGTAATAAAATGCCTACTTTTATAAAATAAATAAGTAAATAATAAATAAATATTAAATACATATTATTACGTAAATAAATAAGTCAAGAGAAAACTACGGTGGCGACCTCTAGAGTTCGTCCGCCATTCTGCTCAGAGATCCCTTATTGAGGAAAGCGCCATCTAGCTTACACTGAGCTAACTAAGATGTCAGCGATCGCCTATGTGCATTGTGACAGTACGCCCGTCCCTCCAAAAGAAATTTGAGCCTCATAGCAAATTTCGATAAAAAAAAATACACTATGACATAACGCTTACATACGTCGTCTCTCATACTATGATCATACTTCTACTCTCATGTCGGGTCAAACAACAACAGAGGCTTGTTGACCCTTATGTCAAAGGAATAAAATGTGTTATTGGAAGGTGGACGTTGTATGCATTCATAAAAATATATAGACAATTAATTAAATCTGTGATTGAAATTACCATCCGTTCCAATCATTAGAGTTTTGAATTACAGAGGCTAAGGGCATATTTTACGTGTTACCAACCGCACGGGTTCCGTAATTCAAATTTTAAAATACTTTTTAACGAGTTGCAAGTTCTCGGGTAAAGGCTTAAGGACAGATCAATTAATATTATAATAATGAGTGGCGGACCGCGACAAAAGATTATACTAGTTTAGCGTGTACCAAGTAATATGTACGCGCTATACGATTTAAAGAAAATAATAGTGCAAAAGGTGCAGCTATTATACGTACGCGCGGAGGCGGCGCGCTGAAATGACTCGATTCTATAAATAGAACCGTGCGTCTAAGTGATAAGGGAGTGTGATAAGACAAAAATTAAATTAATACGCGTGCGCATTCGCCGGTGCTAAATGGAGACTGAAGTGACGGCGCGCGACAGCTGATCGCCCGTCCAGATGCATTATGTAATTAGTACATTGAAAAGGAAGCAAGTGTGAAGCATATAAACAATTAATTAATCTGTGATTGGAATTACCATCCGTCCCAATCATTAGAGCTTTGAATTACAGAGGTTAAGGGCATATTTAACGTGTTACCAACCGCACGATTCCGTAATCCAAAATATTAAAATACTTTTTAACGAGTTGCAAGTTCTCGGGTAAGGGCTTAGGACAGATTAATTAATGTTATTGCAATTATATATTGACCGCGAGAGGGCCTAACGAAGTATTAAGTACAATATTTCAATTGTTAAGCACGCGAGTTATCAGATTAAAAGAAGTTAATAACAAAAGAGATGAGACTAGGATTTGTCTGCGCGCGGATGCGCAGCGCTAATGAGTTATAATACTAAGTATAAATAAATAGAATTGGGCGTCTAGGTACGTAATAAGAAGTGAGATAAGAGGTTTTAAAAAATAACATGCTTGCGCATGAGCCGGAGTTAAACATGGCTGAGTGGAAAGCGATGCGTGTGACTGCTGTTCTAGGTGCATTTAAATGTAGGTAAACAACCTTGCTAGGCAAGTAATTAGGTTGTTTATCATTTACTTAGAGTGCGCGGTTACTACCTGCGCTTGAGGGAACGGTAAGTAATTCTATGGCAGAGCATAGTTACGAAATACCGCAGTTAAATATAAGAGTACCCTAATCTATTTTATAAAAAGCGTTAACCTGTCTGTTCGCGATCGAAGTATAATGATCTCTAAGCAGGGAACAGACGGTCGAAAATAGAGAGCACACGCATAATATATAAGAAATAAGAGATAACTGGTTTTATTAACTCTGCGACCAGTTGATTTTTAGCAAGCACTCGAGTAGTATGATATGAATGTTGTGAGTTGTGATGGTGGTTTGTGTAGTTGTATGCCAGATGTGGTATTTCTTCGACACACAGTACCTAAATTTAACTCTCCGTATGTTACAGTGCTATTAAATTAACAAGTAGGACACAAGAAATAATAGTGTTGTGTATCTCAGTAATGATCGAATGTAAAAATTAAGAGACCGCGTTGAAGTTAAAATAATAGTAAAATTTGGAAAAAAAAATGTCAGTGTGTTTACCGAGATAATGATAAACTGATTTTGATGAAAGATCTAAATAGTGGTTCAGATATTTTAAAAATATAGAAATATCGTTGCTTTTCTATAAAATTGTAGGTATTTCAAATACGTTATTTAAAAATGATTTGAATCGTTAGAATTTCAAATTCAGTGGTTGGCAGTCACTAAATTTAAAATAACTGTTTCACTTGAAGCAGCGGTGAACAATATTAGTGAAAGTATAATTGGCGTCAGTTACGTTTAAATTTAACTTGATGAAAATTAGTAGGTAGAATTTGAATTGAACCGTTAACGTATTTGAATTTAGTTAATGCAACAATATTTAGTTAACTTTAGGTATAGATTGAAATTGTCGTTGAGATTTGAATTTTAAAACGCCGTCCGTTTCAACTGTGGCAAGTGACAGTTGAAATTCAAATAGGCGTTGACGAGAAAGTGGTCAAAGGTCGGCAGAGTATTTGAATTTAAAGATAACGGTAAAGCGGTTTTAAAATTAGAGTTATTAAAAGAGAAAAAAAAAACTATTAAATGAACCACTTAAGGGATCTCGGTAACTGAAACACTGGTTATGCCTATTATTCGCCTCTTACGAATTCCTAGACGGGAATGGCGTTATTCTAAGCCCCGACCACCATACAGGGGCGAGAAAAACAGGGTACTTACTGCGAGATACACAGAACACACAAGATACACAATAAATTTTTGCACAATCACTGCAATTCTAGGCAAGAAAAACGTAACAATCAGAACCTCTCAAAAAAAACCCACGGGCGCCACTGTCAAGGCAGACCTCTTGAGGGGAGGTTTGACCTTAAAGGAGGCCTAGTAAGTTATTCTTTGAGTAAAACAATAAGACTTTTTAACAATTTTTTAATTAAATATTGAACACAAAAAAATAACAGGCCTAATTTGACAAAATTAAAAGTAAAAGTATTACGAGAATCTCAGGTAGTAAGTTCAAGCGATTTTATTGAGAGGTGGTTCTGATTATTCGGTCTATCTGGCCTACACTCCCTGGAGTCGGAGAGAAGAACCGGAGCGAAGAGGCTGGCCACAGCAGGGGGCCTGGTCCAGCTGAGTGGTCGTCGGTGCCGAGGTCAAAAGGGCCTTAGGGCGGCAGGACGAGCAGCCTGGACAAGTGTTCCACGCCGGAACGATCAGGGTCTTGGACGAGCCAGGAAGGATGTGCAGTACTCCGGAAGTTAGGGCCGTCAGGGCTTAGTGTCAGGTTAGGGCGTAAAGGAGCCGCCTGAGCCGTGAGCTTTGAAAGTTGTAGCCGTGCAGAGCGGAGGAAGCTGTAGCGTACGAGCTTGTAGCCGTACGAAGGTTGTAAGCCGTACAAAGGTTTGAAGTTGAAGCCGTACGGAGGTGTAAGCCGTACGAAGGTTTGTAAGCCGTACGGAGGTTGTAAGCCTACGAAGTGTGGAAGTTGAAGCCGTACGGAGGTGCCCTGTAAATTAGGTGGTGTCAGTTGTGGTCCAGTGCTAGATTGTTTGCCAGTCACTCCTCTGCAGCGATGCCCCAACTCTTAGGGTGAGCTGAATTGCAGTGAGTGGCAGAGACAATCATACGGAGTTACAGGCAGGCAAAGGGAAGTGATTCTAGTTTTATATAATTATTTTTAAAAAACAAAAGTAAAAATAAATAGCCTAAGTGACCGTTAAAATTTGAAATACAACAGTTCACTAAATAACCGTTAGAAGATTACATTTGAAATTAAACGTTACTTAGCTGAGTTTGAATTTATTTTAACACCGGTAAGCATCCGTTGCTTAAAACTTATAAGCATTAACATAGGTTCTGAGTTATAACAACGGATGAGAGAAATTAACAAGTGTTAAAATATTAAGTATAAGAAATGTTTGAAATAAAAGATTCCCTGGCCAGGGGAAGCCTTCAGTTCAATTACACAAGTTAAATATAAAGAAAATAATTATAATAAAATACACAGAAAAACACAAGAGTTAAATATCGGAGAACTTACCAAGTCTGGGCGTATGGAGCTTTCGAGAGAGCTGTTTAGTGTAGTATGAGCTGTTGAATGTGTGTTTTACAGCTGTGCTTCAGCTTTTAAGGGCGAGAATATTACAGTTAGAATTCCCCGGTCACAGCTGATCGACAGCACCCCCTTGGCCGACAAAAACGGTCAAGGGTGAGTTGTTTAAATATATTTAGTCGTACAAACTCGTGTAGTAAATGAGTGTAATAAAATGCCTACTTTTATAAAATAAATAAGTAAATAATAAATAAATATTAAATACATATTATTACGTAAATAAATGAGTCAAGAGAAAACTACGGTGGCGACCTCTAGAGTTCGTCCGCCATTCTGCTCAGAGATCCCTTATTGAGGAAAGCGCCATCTAGCTTACACTGAGCTAACTAAGATGTCAGCGATCGCCTATGTGCATTGTGACAGTGTGTTTGTATGTTTTCCGTTTTTTTGGCATAAAGATAGTTTATGGGCCAGAGAGTGAAATAGGCTTCTTTTTATCCAGAAAAAATGCACAGTTCCCTAGGGAACAGCGCGCGATAACCGAATTCCACGCGGGCAAAGCCTGCGAAGACCTAGCCATAGATAGTCAATAAAAGAAATAAAAACCCACTGAAACAAAAGACAATCTCTTTGCTGGCCACCGGCAATGTTGTATGAAATTCCATTACTATCCCCTAATTTGAAATTAGAACGAATCTTCAAAAACTGTTATACAAAGACGTACTTGGCGTTTTATGATCACGAAGAGAAGGACGATATTTCCTTGGATGTCTGAGAAAATTAAGATTATTTCGTTATTCAAATCCTATTCTGTATTCTTTTTATCTTTTGTTAATGTAACTTTATAATAATGTTAGACTTGTTCTAGTGCATAATTTTTGTGTCAATGGAATAAAGAGACTATGAGTATGTGTCCCCCAGGTGGAGTCACTGAAAGAGAGCAATCGCCAGCTGGAGCAAGAAGCGCGGAACTGGCGGCGCTGCGCGCGCAGGCCGCACTCGCGGACTCGCTCCAGCGCGCAGCTGCAGAGGTACAGGCAGACGCGCCATATAATCTGCCTAAAAGTTCATTACTTAATACTCAGTTTGACACATTTTTGAGATACATTTTTTATGCGACGTCTTTACGTACTCCCGGATTGTGTTCGAATCGCTTAACGTATAGTGCCTATTAAATTATTGGATATACCTTTATAGTTTTTGTGGTACTAGTCGTGGCAATGAACTTTTAGGCAAAGTTAGGCGGCGGAAGGTATACATAAATGAAGTTTAAGAATTTTGAGAAACCAGCACACTATTTTCCCAAAAGTGTCTTCATGACTCCCTCATGGTTCAGGTTGAACCAATCCTCAACCGATGGTCACGACACGAGACTACAAGCTCGCCACACACAGCAACGATATTTTTATTCATTTATTAATAACTAGCGACCCGCCCCGGCTTCGCACGGGCAAAGTAACAAATAAACAGCCAAGTGTGAGTCGGACTCCCGTAGTACGAAGGGTTCCGTACCTATACAACATTAGATATTCGCAAAAAACGGCAAAAAAACACATTTGCTGTATGGGAGCCCCCCTTTAATATTTATTTTATCTTAATTTAATTATTTATTTTTAAAGTACATTATTACAATACAAATAAATATTCTGTGAATATTTCAAGCAACTACCTGTTGCCGTTATTAATATCGAGCAAAAAAAAACACGTTTTCTGTATGGGAGCCCCCCTTAAACATTTATTTTGTTCTGTTTTTAGTATTTGTTGTTATAGTGGCAATAGAAATACATCATCTGAGAAAGTATAAACTAAACTAGTTCATGAGATACAGCCTAGTGACAGACAGACAGACGGACAGTGGAGTCTTAGTAATAGGATCCCGTTTTTATTACCCTTTTGGCACAGAACTCTAAAAAGGTCTCTAATCAAGGGCACTTCGCACACATTTTTCAGCTCAATTTCCCAAAAACTACACCCGAGCCGACCCGCGCGAAGCCGGGGCGCGTCAACGTAGAGTAAATGCATTTTTTGGTTAGATTGATATTTTTAATTTCGTAATATCTTTTGAATGGAATGTCCGATTTGAATAATTCAAAAAGTAATCTACAGGTATTGAAACCGTCTTGAATATAAAAATATTTATTTGGATAAGGATTAATACAAAGGTATGGATAACACGGTCTGATTTTAGTCGGCATTTCTGTCACCTTTTAAAATGTAAAAAAGTACTTATAGTGACATAACTACAATAGTTGGACAAATGGTATCGCGAAGTTTTTTTTAGATTTTGATATATTCTTTAAATATCGTAAAACATTTTTTTGTTATCATCAATAGTTTTTACAGGGCATGCGATGAAAGATATTTTATGGCAACTTTTTGTACACTATTAGTTACATTATTGTAGTTTTAGTACGGAACCCTAATTTTTTCTGGTAATAAATATAGGCTATGGCACTTTTGAATATATTTTTCTTCCACTCTTTATGGCCACCCCCACCAACCAACCCGTCAGATTAATACCTCTCCGTTATTATATAGACGTAGGGCGTAAACTCAATGAATGCGCTCGAGTATTTCCAAGTGACTGTTTTTACATTTTTGAAAATTTGCACACGCCTAAATCCCCTATCTATATTCTACACCTCTCTATTATATTTTGCACCTAATCTTCACAATCCAATAAGTCCCATTACGCTAGAGTAACTAAAAATTTAGCATACCCGTCTCCTCTACTATTACCAGGGAGACCGAGCGCGCGGCGCAGGCCGAGGAAGCGCTGGGTCGCGAGCGCGCACGCGCGGAAACTTGCGCGCGGCGCGAGGCCGGCGCGCTGGAGCACGCCGCGCGGCTCACTGCCCAGCACGTGCAGCAGCGCGCGCGCGCCTCGCACGCTGCCTCGCAGGTACACATACACTGTGCAGCGCGCGGCCGGCGCTCTGGAGCACGCCGCGCGGCTCACTGCCAGCACGTGCAGCAGCGCGCGCGCGCCTCGCACGCTGCCTCGCAGGTACACATACACTGTGCAGCGCGCGGCCGGCGCTCTGGAGCACGCCGCGCGGCTCACTGCCCAGCACGTGCAGCAGCGCGCGCGCGCCTCGCACGCTGCCTCGCAGGTACACACACACTGTGCAGCGCGCGGCCGGCGCTCTGGAGCACGCCGCGCGGCTCACTGCCCAGCACGTGCAGCAGCGCGCGCGCGCCTCGCACGCTGCCTCGCAGGTACACACACACTGTGCAGCGCGCGGCCGGCGCTCTGGAGCACGCCGCGCGGCTCACTGCCCAGCACGTGCAGCAGCGCGCGCGCGCCTCGCACGCTGCCTCGCAGGTACACATACACTGTGCAGCGCGCGGCCGGCGCTCTGGAGCACGCCGCGCGGCTCACTGCCCAGCACGTGCAGCAGCGCGCGCGCGCCTCGCACGCTGCCTCGCAGGTACACATACACTGTGCAGCGCGCGGCCGGCGCTCTGGAGCACGCCGCGCGGCTCACTGCCCAGCACGTGCAGCAGCGCGCGCGCGCCTCGCACGCTGCCTCGCAGGTACACATACACTGTGCAGCGCGCGGCCGGCGCTCTGGAGCACGCCGCGCGGCTCACTGCCCAGCACGTGCAGCAGCGCGCGCGCGCCTCGCACGCTGCCTCGCAGGTACACACACACTGTGCAGCGCGCGGCCGGCGCTCTGGAGCACGCCGCGCGGCTCACTGCCCAGCACGTGCAGCAGCGCGCGCGCGCCTCGCACGCTGCCTCGCAGGTACACATACACTGTGCAGCGCGCGGCCGGCGCTCTGGAGCACGCCGCGCGGCTCACTGCCCAGCACGTGCAGCAGCGCGCGCGCGCCTCGCACGCTGCCTCGCAGGTACACACACACTGTGCAGCGCGCGGCCGGCGCTCTGGAGCACGCCGCGCGGCTCACTGCCCAGCACGTGCAGCAGCGCGCGCGCGCCTCGCACGCTGCCTCGCAGGTACACACACACTGTGCAGCGCGCGGCCGGCGCTCTGGAGCACGCCGCGCGGCTCACTGCCCAGCACGTGCAGCAGCGCGCGCGCGCCTCGCACGCTGCCTCGCAGGTACACATACACTGTGCAGCGCGCGGCCGGCGCGCTGGAGCACGCCGCGCGGCTCACTGCCCAGCACGTGACGAAATCCTGTGGGATCTACCAATTACATACTTCTTGAAATCTTAAATGAAACAACATAGTTCAGTGTTTATATTTTTTGCCTTGCTACGATCAACTGGACTAATATCGCGATCGACCGGTTGGCCACCCCTGTAATAAAGGTTAATCTCCCCAGGCCCAAGCGTTATCTGCAGACAACGTCTCCCTTCGAGAGCGAGTGGCAGCTCTAGAGGCAGAATGCAAGCAACTCCAAACGACGCTGACTGAGGAAACCGACCGCCGGCACAAGGAGAGCCGGGTGCTCGCTAGAAAGGTTAGCTAAAGATCTTACCACTACCCAGTACAGTCAGCAGCAGAAGTGGATGAGCGGTTACGGTACTCATAAATCTCATAATGATCCATTCACGACTATTGCCAGGGTAATGACAGTGTGTTTAGATCATTTCGAGAACCAGAACTGCTCATCTACTAGGGGAGTGAGAGGCACGGCACGGCATGAACTTGGAATACCAGGAATAATAATTTTGGGGAATTGGTATATAACCTTTTTGTTTTTCCTTTTTGTACAATAAAGAGTATACACAAACAAACAAACAAACATATATTGAAGAAATTAATTGGAATTGGAGATACAATACAGACGTGCTGGTGACAGAAAGACAAGTGGGGGAGTCCACAGACAGTGTAACATAACTTATAGACTATACTTTTGTTTGTATTGCCAGCATAAATGTCAAGCGATCTAAAAGCGCGTATATCGTAAAGGATAGTTTATTACATGTGACATTTTTTTTTAATTAAAATAGTTACTTATGACACTAGAATTATTATAGAAGTATTTTGGCAGCGTATATTTCATCAAAGTTTTTGTAGGTCGCGGAGTTGCAAGAAGAAGTGGCGGAGGCGAATAAACAGCTGGAGTGGGAGAAGGGCGAGAATGGAGTACTAAAGAAGAAGCATGCTAGTGCCATTAAGGTACGAATTTAACATAAAGCGACAACCATGAACTTGCAGATTAAGATTATGTATGAAGGTATATAATCTCTTTGTTGTACAAAAGAAAAGAAACAAAATACTATTGACAAACTTCGAGATACTTGTACAAGGGCGGACTTATCCCTTTAAGGGGTGTGTGGGCCACCAGTCAAACTGTGAGCGTATGAGAGGATCAAAAATAGTGGAATAATGATTATGGCATGAGAATTAAGTTTAAGGGCGTAAATAATCGCAAATTAATAATATTAACATGTCTTGAGGATACATTGAGATATTTCACTGTGAAAGTGAATGCTCGGGTCAGTGTAAAGGTTGACGAAGACCCGGGTTCGATGACCAGTCCCAGCATTTGTTTTTCTGGCTTTTTTGAAGTTTTAATAAGTTATATCGCCGCAAGATGCAAAAAGGCCACAGGTGAAAACAGTGTTCAGGGTATTGAATGCGTTAATAAACTCATTTCCAGGAGCTGAACCGTGAATTGCAGCGTACTCTCAAACGATGTGAGCAACTCGAGGCCAAACTGCCGCCTCCTGACGCGCCTTCTACAAGGACGGGTATGGAACACACACACACACACACCATGACACAGACACACAGAGTTAACAGGAACATATCATCAACATCAATTGTATTTTTTTGATGAACTCGTTCATAGAAAATTATATTGAAATGGTTTAAATGGAAAGAAGACATTTTATTCATTTGTGTGTGCAGGGTCCATAACGTCGCTAAGCAGCAGCGAGAGCGCGCCTCACGACGACAGACTGCAAAACGGACACTCAGACGTACTGCCGGAGATACAGGTAAAGTTGTATTCAATTCATTTATTTAATTTTATTTACCTAGGCACTTTATTTAATCTATGTTATGTATTATATCTAGGTACATACTATACTATTGGCTCAACTTTAATAAACACTTACAGCAAGAACTAGCACACCAGCAGCTTATACAGGCATTGTACACCCTACTAGTCGCATAGGGGTTGCTTAGGTGCTGTAAAATTTTCCTTAAGTTGCACAGTGGCATTAAAAACATTTTAACAGCTGTTATTAAATTACATATGTATTATTGCTAGTATTAAAACTACTGTGAGCCGCAGACAATAATTAAAATAGATGCAAGAGCCATTCACATATTAGGTTGTTAGCCTGTCGCCTACGGTATACCTTAACCTATATCCTCAGTCGCCTCTTACGGCATCCACGGAAAAAATGGAGAGGTGGTGGTGGAGAGGAATGGAGACATATCAGACACTTTAAGATAATACTCCCGTCCGTAGAAGTATGGTGGTCGCTGGGTACCAGATTTCAAGTGTAATTTTAACGAGTGAAAGTTGATTTTCATTATCATCATATCAGCCATAGAACGTCCACTGTTGGACATAGGCCTCCCCCATAGACCTCCAGTTGCCTCGGTAGGAAGCGGCTTGCATCCACCGTGAACCCGCGACTTTAATCAAGTCATCCGTCCATCTCGTTGGTGGACGTCCTACGCTGCACTTGCCGAGCCCCGGTCTCCACTCTAGAACCTTTCGGCCCCCAGCAACCATCGAAAGACCAGCGAAAGTTGGTTTTAGTGTATTATTTCCAAAGTATAAAATTTTCTTCCATTGAGATAAAAACAATGTTAATAGTAGTAAATTATAAAATAATTATGCACATATCTTATACTTAACATTTATTATAACTTCTTTTTCATGCCGGTCTAGGAAACGCATCAATACAATATGGTAAGCGCGGCGTTTAAAATGATTTTTTCATCACACTTGCTCGTAAAGTGTCGTTACATGCAGGCTACCTTGGTTGCAACCCCCCAAATAAAACCCTCGACCTTAATATTCGCACTCCCAGACCAACACCGCATCAACTCAAAATAATACACCATTTTAATTTAGACCTTCCAGAATTTTGATTTAAGTCTAAATTAAAATGGTGTATTATTTTGAGTTGATGCGGTGTTGGTCTGATATGCTTGTCATGAAACCCGTGATCGGTAAATGAGTCATTGCGCGTACAAATTTTCTTGTCATGAAGCCCAAGGTGAAAGGTCGGTAAATGAGTCAATGCCCGTACTGATACTGCTGCGCGCGCTGCTGCTGCCGGAGCGCGCGCACGTCGGGAACATGCTGTGGAGGGGGAGGGCGGCGGGAAGCAGCAGGGCTACTCCGAAACTCGAAACTCGAAGTTCGTGTCGTGCGGTTCCTCTGACACTTATACTATTTAATACGAGAGCGAGAGGGACCGCACGACACGAACTTCGAGTTTCGAGTTTCGGAGTAGCCCTGCTGGCACTTCCAAGAGCGTAGTCAACGGTATCGGCAATTTTTGAACAAATATTAGTTTTTCTTTTACAAATAGGTATACAATTTTACTCGCAAATATGATGAAAAACATCTTTTCATCTTCGACTTCGGGCTTCTAATACTCTCGTTCGTAATTCCTTATTTACCGCCCTTAAGACACAATGTACTATTGTTATTTCAGATCAAAGAAGCGAGCATATTTCATAACTTACTGCATAAGGTGCGCTTTGGGTTTTGCTTCTGATTAGTATTGTATCGTAGTGTAATTTGTAGTTTAGTTAAACTTCGTCTCTAAAACACCTAACCTATGAGAATTTGGGGTAGTGTCAGTGTTCATTTATTTGGCAAAAACATAAAATACATAAGGCTTTATTTTAGTACTAAGAATATTATGCATCCTGGTAGGATATAGCCACAATTATTATAAAATAAGTAATCTAATGTTTTAAACTTTCGTGATTTTCACTGATAACTGCGGCCACAATCTTGTCTTTGTTAACGTGATAAGTCCCGATGACGGTCGCAGTAATAGGTAATATAACTGTAATAGGCAACTAAAAGCTAAGATATCGTACATAAATACATTAAAACTTTAAAACTAGTGTAGCTTTCTATTAGTAATAAGCCAGGAATTGTAACTTCGTTAGAAAAATGGCCTTGCGTGTCCTAGTAGGTGGATTGGTTTTTTTGGAATCTTTTTGTATTTTTTATTTCAATTCCAAATTTTTACTTTTACGGTCATCCCGTAAAACCTAAATTGAAAATACAAAAAGAAATAAGATAAGATATATTGTCCGGGTGAGCGGTTAGTTCCAATGGAGTGCCGAAAAAGTTTCTCGATGAGGGCTACGGCATAGATGTCGCTAGCGTCACTGCTTAAGTGACTAAGTAAGAAACAAACAAGCTGAGATATGAGGTGCATAGGGGAAATTCGTGTCGGTACCGTTGACCATCAGTGGTGTAGCGGTATAGCACGCGGTACGGATTACCGAGGACCTGGGTTCGATTCCCAGTGATGGTCTTATTTTTCTATTTTTTCTGTGCATCTATATTTCAGTTTGTATTTTCAATCTAGTAGCGCATCACGCGCGCAAACCAATCCCTGCTTTGTTTCTGAATTTTAACCAATCAACAAGCACGTCTACCTACTTGCCACCTTGAAAATGATTCGTATTTAAATCGTTTCGGTTTAAAGTATGGCCAATGGCCACTTTTTGTGTGGAATTTGTTCTGAGACGCTTCCTGGCTTATTATTTATTCGTAGGTTATAGATGTGTTACGGGGGATCAGGGTGTTTTACAATATTGTAATATTAGTTTGGTTGCTCAGGTGCGCGAGCCAGACAAGCAGGCGTTGATCGAGCGGATCGTGTCGCTGCAGCGAGCGGCCGCGCGGCGCGCCGAGCGCTGCGAGTTCCTCGAAGAACATGCCAGGCAGCTCACTGACGAGCTGAGGACCAAGGTGGGGGTTGCCTCCACTAAAGGAGATCTCGACCACTTTCTCAACCTCGTTTCTACCCGAATTGTATGTACAGAAGCCTTCATAATGAGGGCTGTCGTTTTTTGTCTTTCTAGATGGCGCCACTGTTGCGTGAGGTTTTTAAGTGTGGCTTTCAAAGTCTATTATTACGGGCGTGGAAACAAAGTTTAGATTAAAATCATATTTAATACACCTTAAAACCGTACTATAAAAATATCAAGCAACCACAGTGTTGCTTAGTCCCGTTTTGTTCGGAAAAAAAGGGACGACAAAAGTTTCCGAAAGACAAAACTGTCTCAAAACACAGACCTGGAACGCATATTTGCCATAATTAATTTCAGATATAGCAAAATATTCACTAAATTATTCTAATTATAAATAAACCCGGCGAATAAAGCGGCGAATTCATACGCGATAGCCCTCATTGCATTTCCACTTGAATAAAACTTTCCTGTGAAGCAAAAATTGGCGCCATCTGTGTGTTCTAAGTATAAACCTCACAAGCACACACACAAGCTTTGCTTAGTTTGGGACTAGGTCGATTGGTGTTAAGTGTCAAATGATATTTTTTTATCTTTCAGGCGCGCCTCCTCCGCCACTTGCTGCCGGCGATGCCAGCACAAGCGCTCTCTTCCACGGCCAGCGATTCCAACAAGGTACTCTCCAATCTTACAGGATAAAAAACACAAATTAACAAAAACAAAACGTTAAAAAAATATTAATGCAAGCTTTTTTGACTGACTGTACTTCCATTTTATCCAACTTACTCGTATACCAAATTTCAAGTCAATAACACGACTGAAAGTGGATCAAAATGAACTTGTAAGATTTGACCCAACATACAGGGCAAGTTAAATGAAAGCTTGTACTTAACATTACATTAAGGCATTAAGGCCGTGTATACGTATTTTTGCGACTTTGGCCGTGTCTTTTGCCCTTGACTGTATATATGTCGGCGGCCGATCGTAAAATCCGCCAGATCACGAAATTCCTAGGCACATTATGAAATGGCGCCATTTCATGATATGCCTAAAAGTTGGCCAGGCATATCACGATGTGCCTGAGAAACAATACGGCAGATTGATTAGAGCAAGATAGCCCTACATGTAGTTCCAGAACAATTATTTTATTAGTAAAGGAATGTCATGTGCTCACGAAACAACCGAAAAACATGCTTACAACGCAGCGGCAGCACACATAAGTATCTGAATAATACGTTTCTCGTATGGGGACCCAATTCTCGTCTCGTCCAGAGCCAGCATAATTGGCTAACTACACCAGACACCAGAAATAGTAAGCTATACATATAAAATCAAAATCATTTATTCAGTAAATAGGCCGCAATGGGCACTTTTACACATCATTTTTTAAACTACCAGCGCTTTCGGAAAGACCATCATTATATATATTATATTTATTTCAAAGTTACAAATCGAAATTTTACCGGTAATTCAAATTCAATCTGGTTTTATGAGTGGCCCGATGATGTGTCCAGGGTGGGACTGACCCGGGTGACTCCCCACAAGCCCGGGACCCGATCCTGGATGTCACAACGACAATGGATACGTTACCACCTGACTTGCGGCCTGCGGCAAGCCCCTCCGCGGAAGGCCCGGACAGGCTAGGACCCGTCTGGCAACCATGACCTCATCTGTGCGGCCAGGCCGACACTGCATATATCTAAAATCTGGGATTCTAGCTTTTCGCCGAATTTATTTTTCTCATTGATTGTTTCATATGTATGTTACGAACGGATTTTTATAAGACTGTAAACTAATCATGATAATAATATTTCAGGACTATCCTGTAGAACCCTATAGGTTAGGTTATGTTAGTTTTATAACAATCCTTAAGTACTTACTGTTTCAAAAAATAAATTGTTCATTTGTATGAAATATTCGGGAAATAAATCATTTGGGAAAAATGTTTTCGACGAAAAATTGGAAGCATAAAATGTCGAATGGGTCGTTGCTTTCTTTAATCTAAATACCTTAATTTGCTAATTTATTCACGCTGCTTCGACAGCCAGTAAGGAGGTTGACCAAGGTATGTACAATCAAACCGCCGTTCTATACGTGCTTATTGACAATGCAATACAAAGCACAGTACAGGTGAAAGCGGTGAGCAAAAATATTTTTTTCCGACTGTACCTCTAGATCAGGGTTTCTCAAACTTTCGGCTCCACGTACCCCTGTTAAAGTTTCCAGGTGACAGCGAACCCCTTACTAATTAAATCCCCCCCCCCCTCCTCTAACCTCCCAAAGAAAACAATAAAATTGACTGTTGAACGATGAAATCAGTCGCGCGCGCGCCACCTTGTGTGCCGCCAGTGACTGCCAGTCATTACGCCACCATTACGTAAATCTTGTCGCGAACCCCCTGCCGTCGAATGGCGAACCCCTAGGGGTTCGCGTACCCCACTTTGCGAAACCCTGCTCTAGATTAAACATATGTATTGTGGCGACTTTATTTGTGTATTGTTGTTGTAATTGTATTTTATTATTGTTTTTGATGTGTTTTGTAGACGGACCCTATTTACTGTAGCACAATTTTAGTGTGGGCCGCCTACAATAACGTTATTATTTATATTAAGTAAGCCGCGCGGTGCGATGCGCGCGCGCAGCTGTTCGACCGGTTCTTACGTTCGGCAAACATCGGTAGCCGCCGCGCACGGGAGCTGAGCGCGCCTTCGTGTGTTTTCGGTTTGGACAAGGAGTTGCGAATTTACCTCTGTCGATCACATTAAAATTAATCAAATGAACGGATTTCGATGGATAATTTTTAATGTGGGAATATTCCTCCTGTAAAGTGGGCATATTTTTGGAGGTTTTGAATCTAGACACGCGGTAGCGGTTATTTATTTATTTATCTAGGATAATATTTCCATCTGCTGTCCTGACGAACATATTTTCGGAGTATAATAATGAAATAGTCATTGATATGATCATCGACGAGAATCATGAGTATGTGCATTCTTATAGTCACAATACCACCAACGTACTTTTATCACACAAAAAAACACGAAAAAAAACCACGGAATAAAGTTAACTTTATTCTTTATACTGGCTGAAAAGGCAATTAAAACTCTTTTAACTTAAACTTTTCTCTACAAATCCTTTAATGTCATAACTTCATGTCACTTTCATTTGTTTTTTTAACTTATTCGAGGGCAGCATTCATATCTAGTACAATGAGGGCTATCGCGTATGAATTCGCCGCTAGAGGCGCTAGTGTAGCGTGAGGTCTCCGAAATGTCAAATCTCATAGTTTTTGGGTGAGCTATGCGGGTTTATTTATAATTAGAATAATTTTGTGAATATTTTGCAATATCTGAAATTAATTATGGCAAATATGCGTTCCGGGGCAATGAACGTCTGTGTTTTGAGACAGTTTTGTCTTTCAGAAACCTTTGTCCTCCCTTTTTTCCGAACAAACCGGGGACTATGCAACACTGTGGCATGCTCGATATTTTTATGGTACGGTTTTAAGGTGTATTAAATATGATTTTAATTTAAACTTTGTTTTCACGCCCGTAATAACAGACTTTGAAAGCCATACATAAAAACCTCACGCAACAGTGCGCCATCTAGTGAGACAAAAAACGATAGCCCTCATTGAAAGTAAAAATGAGTAATATGATGGAAAATCTGCTAATGCTGATCTCAATCTGCTAAAAAAGCTGAAAATGCTATAACAATAAAATTACTTTCAGAGATGCTTAAGTATACGTAAGAAAAACATATTATCATTATATTACGTACCTAATATAATTATTTTGTTTATTTGTTGATTCAATATAAAATTTTAAGAGAGAGTTAAGAGATGTAAAAAAAAAATACTCAAACCTATTAGGATATAAAATTGTTTGGTACCCCTGGAATCTAGGAAGGGGCTAATGCGTCTATAAGAAACGAGGCCAATTAGACGCTATAGCCCCGAATATTTTTGTTCAACTAATTACCCTAAACTAAGGCTAGAATTTAGCGTACAACATAATAATAAAGTGACATGTGTGATTTTATAAAATTGTCTCGATTAAAATCATTCCGACCAATCCGATCAAATAATACTAGTAAAAGACGCTTTCACCCCACCTGGGGTTATAGCGTCTAAAAGTCCCAGCTTTTACAGAAAAGTAATTTACAATACAATACAATACAAAGACACCAGAATATTGTACACCAGACATAGTAAGCGATACAGAAAACAGATACACAGAGAAAAGAATACAAGGTGAGCAATAGGCGGCCTTATCGCTTAAGAATTTACACGTAGAAGTTATTAAAAATGCCATAAAATGGCACTAAAATATGAAATTAGATAAAATATACTAGCTTAGCTTTTAAGGATACATCATATGTTTGTTATAATCTGATAAATATGCTGTTTAAAGTATCGTGACGCATTAGCCCCGGTTGACCTTAACTAATTTTAAATTTAACTACCCTACTAACTACGTTGAAAGGTCATAGATGCAGCATGTTTTAATCGACTTCTTTGCATATAGAACTCGAGGAAGTAATGCTAGTAGAATCGAACCTTGCATTTCAAGCCCCATGGTCAGAGACACTGTCTGTATTGTGCACAGAAGGAGATAGCTCGTCACGGCGGCGGCGCGATGGCGGCGCTGTGGGGCGGGGACCCCGGCGGCCTCACGCTCGAACTCTCGCTCGAGATGAACAAGCGGCTCCAAGCAGTGCTCGAGGACACGCTGCTCAAAAACATCACGCTCAAGGTGACTAGCTCAACACGACTACACTCACAAGGAAGGGTACCCAACTGTCCGACTCCGATTTGATTTATTTTGATATATGTTATAGAGTAGTCTAAAATAACGGACACGTATTTTTTTTAGCTGCCTAATTGCTGGTTTCGTTATATGTTGGAGAACGTGAAAAAAGAATGGAGGCGTGTTTTGTCATTTCACCACAAACTCATATTTTATATTTAAAAAAAAACACGTCAAAGTTTCAAACTTTTCGTCGCTGCACTCACTTCCCTTTGGTTATTTTTTTGACTTGTAAACTTCTTGATCCATGATCCATGGTCCCCAAAAAAAAACAATAAAATAATAAAAAGTTCAGTTTTAATAAATAATAGATCGAACCGCCAAATTTTTTTTTTATTTTTTTTTTTCGGGACCATGGATCATGGATCAAGAAGTTTTGAAAAACGAGTTTCGAAATACGTGTCCGTTATTTTAGACTACTCTATAACATATGTATATCAAAATAAATCAAATCGGAGTCGGACAGTTGGGTACCCTTCCTTCCTTCTTCCTTGTCAGACACACTCATTGAAATAAGCTCGTCTTCAGACTGTCGTTTGAATTAAACAAGCAGCTCTAGGCCGTGTGTGAACACTTGCAGCTCAAAACATCACGCTCAACACAACTAACACTCAGCCACACTCATAATGCCGCGATCATATTTTGCAAGTGCAAGTGCTGCAGGCTGTTCTCGGACACAACCTGCTCGACATTACTAACTCAAAACGACTATCGCTCAGCCACACTGATAGTGTCATGCTCATGTTTGTGCAACTGCAACTAACTGTAGGCTGTGCACGGAGCCACCTAGCTCAACAGCATCACTTTAAAGATGACTAACACTCAGCCACACTCATACCCCCTTATTCATAAACGACAATCAAACCTATTTTAGTTAAAATGCCGCTAAAATTCGTTTGTCCTTATCTGTCACTTCGACATTTGTATTTGTTAGAAAGGGACAAAGCATTTGTTAGTTAACATAGGCTTGTTAAGTTTTATGAATAAGGGGGATAGTACTTGTCATCCGATCATAACTCAACGTGACCATATCGTTCATCATCATATCAGCGCGGACGTCGGGCTGTTGAACATGCGTCCCCCATACGTAGGCCGTCATATAGGTATCATAGTTGAATCACAAAATAACCGCCAGATATTTCTCATTTCTCAGGAAAACATGGACACACTAGGTGAAGAAATTGCGAGGCTAAAAGGACACAGAAATTCTACAGCAGACACCAAATAAACTAATTCTAGACTCCTGATTGTATTGAACGTTATTTAATTTGACAAATATAATCAATGAAAATCTTATAGCTAGTTAACTATTGGAAAACCTACCATTAATTGGGTAATTGGTACTGTTAACCAATTTCAAGATACAGCTGTAAGGTAAACGTACGAATGCTCGACACGTTAATGTCCAATAGCTGACACCCAGCTGTCACCTCTATTGCTAATGACTATTGGGACAGCGGCGAGCACTGGTACGTTTACCTTAATCATTCTTCGGTTCTCAAATTATAAAGCGAAAAGTCAACGTCTCATTTTTAAGTATTATTTATTTGATAATTTTTTAATTATTTGACTTATGGTATGTATGAATTATTGTATCAAATTAAAATTGTGCGACGGTGCGCTCGTATAGTGGTGTTATTTCAAACTTTCGAAAGTATTTAACATATAAAGACTTGAAAATTTATAGCAACTAAAATGACTTATTTTTTCCTTATAATTGTCCTAAAGTTCAAATGTGCGTGTCATAGTTTTTGCTTTCTATATGCGCCTTTGATTGTCACATGTTTAATTTTTATAATAGGAACTAATTAAATTTATGAATTCTGTAAATACCTAACATATTCCTTGGAAAATTTAACGAATAATAAAATTATTGTTTTGGTTATAAGTTTTAATTCATAAATAAATGTACGTAATTTACTTGACATACCTCATTCATTATACTTCATTTTAATTTTAAATTACTAAATTTCTATGCCTAAATGATAGTGTTTATTTCTGGAGACCACGTGTTCTTATTGAGTTATTCGTTAAAGGTAGCTATTTAAAACGTGCCCTAAATTACCTAGTTGATTGTATATAATGGAATGGATATATCTATGAATATAAGTGATTCCTACAAGCTCTCTTGTCTCATTCACTGTGTATAGTATTATGAAGACAAACTGACAACCACTATTATTTTATGTACTCGTAATCTATGATTTTATTGCATTTAGTATTCATAAAATTCCCCCTATTTTTGTTGGGTTGGTCCTGCTTACGTCTCCCGAATTACCCTGGGGGGCTACTACGAAATTTGAAGTTTGTATCGTACCGTCTCTCTCACTCTCGTATTAAATAATACTAGCGCCAGCGGGACGGCAAGACACGAAATTCGAATTTTGCACTTCGTAGTGTAAGGCCTGTAGTAATCAAATTACAACCCGTGCAAAAAAAAACTAGATTTTTTCTATCGTGAAAAAAAAAAACATGAAAAAAACACGTTTTTTTTTCAAGAGTACAGAATTTTAAATTAAAAAGGCAGTTTCCGTAAAAGATTAATACTTAACAGTTAATATTAGAGTTTTTTATTTATTTATAAATCTACCATACCGTTTTGGTTGAATAGTACCAAGTTTACATGAATATATTGGCAACATTCAAACTGCGCACGGGAAATCCCCGTTCGGTTAAGGTTTGATGATTAAATTTTTGTTTAATTGATTCATGAGTACTTAATTCGATTTATTATTTTAGTAAAATGTAAGAAATTAGAAAACATACGTCAATAAAGAAATTAATTTCCTATTGATTTTATTTCTGAAAAAAAACAAGGCTACTAAGTTTTTTTTCATGTTTTAAACGGTCGTTTTTTTTTTTCATTTTACATCACTACCCGTAGCCCATAGGAAAGTTCTACATGTATTCTTAACGCATTCACTGCCACCGACGCATATATGCGTTTTCGGAACTTCGCCCAGTGCCGCTGTCATAATTATGAAATGAAATGAAATTTAACTTTAATGCCCAACATTAATAAGTTAGGTACACTTTTAAACATTTTTTTTATTGATAATGTTTACAAATATTATACTCATGTTGGCACTGGGTACCAAACTCAGCATAATGCATGTATGTATGTATGTACGTATGTATGTTTATTATTCATACATTTTGAACGCACATGTGCGTCGGTGGCACCTGTGAAAAAAATAGTCGCTTTTTAAGTATTGTACGATTATTTTTATAAATGTGTAAGGAGCCCTCAGTGCGTAGCCCACTTCCCTTACTCCTCGTTCCCACATGTCGGGTGTCGGGCCGACACTATCGTGTGGCCTAGCATTGAAGCGCGCGATTTTAAACGCCCAATGTACCTGATTTAATCCGACGTCGTTTTGTAGTAGACCGACATCTGACCAATGGGTACAGCTGTTTTAGTTTGATTTTTGGTTGTCGGTATCGTGATGTAACCATGTATTATTGTTGTGTTATCGTTATAGTAAGTCAAACATTGTTGTATATTGGGGATTCTAACGATGGTTATAATCATGCGAAATATATTTTGAGCATTCATATTGTTTATTATTTTTACCACATTGTTTGAATTTGCAGATAAATTATCCTAAAGGTTTTTTTTTGTGAGCTGGCCCCTACCGCACCAACTGTGAAAGGTGAGATTTATTTTCAATAGAAATGCTTAAATATGACAGTTATTAATGTTTTGTTTTTTCGTATATTGATCTTGAATATTATTATACTGCACAGTCTTGTTAGGGTCGGCCGTACCGGTAAGCTACTTCTCAACGAATAAATAGTATAGCGTGCCTGAAGTAATATATATATGTCATAAGTAATAATAGTACCTACTTAAATGAAAAATCTATCTATAAAATCAACGTTTATTATCAAATACAGTAATCACAGACAATAATTGTACACTCAATGTCATTAGTTTTCTTACTATGTACATACAAGCTAACTGAATCTCGTACCAGCGTGGGACCTTTTTAGTTGAATAATCAAACTCATGCATAGCATCTTAAGGTTAATATTCTACTATTCTTTTTTTTGCAGTTAGTGACTTTTGCTTGTCACCTGACGATTAATTAAATTAACACTTCAATAAAAATAACCCTTGAAATAATGCAAAAAGTTCACTGAAAATTTCTAGAAATTTCAGGAACGAGCTTTTTTTTAAAAGTAGTACGCGCCCAAGTGAGGCGCGCTTCACTGGTTGGGAATCCCTGTCTTATCGCAATTCCATACATTTCGACACTTGGTACTAAACCCTGGGTTAGCAATTGCTTGGAATCTCAGTTCCGCTTCAACACCATCATTGGTTGCTTTATGTTGAACGCTTTTACCAGCTCCTAGAAAAAAAAAACAATTAACAAAGCAGGTGGTAGGACCTTGTGCAAGGTCCGCCCGGATTGCTACCACCATCTTGCTCGCTAACCCTGCCGTGAAGCAGCAGTGCTTGCACTATTGTGTTTCAGCGTGGAGAGTAAGACAGCCGGTGAAATTACTGGCACTTGAGGTATCCCATCTTAGGCCTCTAGGTTGGCAGCGCATCTGCAATCACCCTGGTGTTGCAGGTGACTATGGGCGGTGGTGAACTCTTACCATCAGAAGACCCACTTGCTCGTTTGCCATCCAGTCGTATGAAAAAAAAAACAAAGTTTACCTGGAAGAGATCCATTTGGATAAGTTCGCTTTGAACATCTGTTTGTCTTCTTATGTTATAGTTTTATTAGAAGTACATCATGATCATCATCCCAGCCTATATACGTCTGCTGGGCACAGGCCTCCTCTCAGAATGAGAGGTCTTGGGCCTTAAAAAGCAATTTTGAGCATAAATGGAGAATGAATGAAATGAATGAGTGAATGTCAAAATCCCGCTGTCATTACATGACATGTTCTTGTCAGCTATGGTGGCACTAGCTATATGAGTCAACCTGTACCTGCCAGCGCTGCATGTCAAGTGACACTATAAACTGGTTTTCCTCGGACAGGTCTGTGTGCGCGCTCTCCGCTAGCGGAGTAACGAACGGCAACCCATACTCCTCGTCTGCGGACAAATATTTGAATTAGACATCATTGTTGGCCATTGTTGGTTACCTGGCATTGCACTTTCTTATATTTTGCATGTGATAAGATACACAGGAATTAATGAGGGCTATCGTTTTTGCCTAACTAGATGGCGCACTGTAGCGTGAGGTTTTTCAAAGTCTGTTATTACGGGCGTTAAAACAAAGTTAAGATTAAAATCATATTTAATACACTTTAAAACCGTACCATGAAAATATCAAGCATGTCACAGTGCTGCATAGTCCCCGTTTTGTTCGGAAAAAAGAGAGGACAAAGGTTTCCGAAAGACAAAACTGTCTCGAAACACAGACATTCATTGCCCCGGAACGCATATTTGCTATAATTAATTTCAGATATTGCAAAATATTCACAAATTTATTCTAATTATAAATAAACCCGCGTAGCTCGCCCAATAACTATGAGATTTGACATTTCGGAGACCTCACGCTACACTAGCGCCTCTAGCGGCGATTTCATACGCGATAGCCCTCATTCTCTTAGTACAGGGTAATGTGTGTTATTTGTCCCTTTTAATAAGTATAGCCTATAAGTTTGTTTTGTTGTACTCGTATTGTATGACAGATAAATAAAGATTATGTATTATTATTATTGCAGTATCATCTACGATATTCGGTGCAAAACATTGATAAGATCACCAGATTAATAGTAGATTATTGTTGTGGCATGGAAGTAGGCAATTGCAGCCTGAGTGTTAGCGAGTCCTTTTAACTAATACAAAGCCAGCAATTGCTATTCCAGCCGAGACTAATGTAAAGCTTTTCTCAAAAATGGTATAGAAAAAGAACTTGAACTAAATAGAACAAACTTTTTGTCAAAATATATTATGATATGACATTTAATTTTATTTATTAAAAAAACTGCAGGTATATTTTTTCCACCAAAAATACCACAAGCTGTTTCAGACACAATAAAAAGACTGGGGTTCCAACAAAATCACTGATACCGGCCGTTTGAGTTGGCTGTGTACGACTTGTGCCAATGGATTAGTGGCCGCTTTAACTTAAAAGTTCGACACTCGATAATAATAGAATTTGTATGCGACATTGTTGTCGAGTGTAGCAATCCTGCAATGTTATTAACTATGCACTTCGCCTTCTGATATAAAAACAACGTCAACTTCGCTGGATATTTTTGACAAAAGGACATTTCATCATATTTTTTTCAGTATTTCCGTAAATACAATCTAGGGCGCATCAAGGCTAGAGGGAATACCTTTGTCCTCATCTGGAGGGCTACTACGAAACTCGAAGTTTGTGTCGTGCGGTCCCTCTGACACTTAGGGGCTGTTTCACCATCCATTGATTAGTGTTAACTGGTGGTTAGGTGTGGTGCCGTCTCTATTTGTTTTGTTTGAATAGACGGAGACGGCATAACATTTAACCGTCGGTTAACGCTAGTCAATGGATGGTGAAACAGCCCCTTATACTATTTAATACGAGAGCGAGAGAGACGGTACAATACGAACTTCGAGTTTCGAGTTTCGTAGTAGCCCTGCTGCACTTTTCATTAGGTGAGGTAGGGTACAATCACAGTGAGTATTAATATAAAAAAAAGACATTTCGAAAGAGATCTTGATAGTGCTGGGGTCTCACCAACAGCCACGGCGACAGCCCCGCCCCGCACAAGGAACGACATATGGTAAACGTTCTCGACGCTGCGACAGAAGCTGTCTGGGTCCAGCACCAGATGGAAGTAGCTGAGCGGCGCGCCTTTCTGTTGGTACTGCTTCTTGACGAAGTGGCGGACGCGGGCTGTCACCTTGCCGCTTTCTTCGGTCTGCTCGAGCCTGTAATGAAAAGACAATAGGCTTAATTAGTAATAATACAGGTACATGTAATTTCTTTTTTTTTAACCTTAAATTTTAACGCTTCTTCTGAAAGCGAACGACTCAGAAGCACATTTCCGCCTCTATTCAACAAACCATACCATCCAAATAGCTGTCTCTGATGTCCTTATTTTGATCACTAAGGTCTTATTACAACTATAAAAAGGCGATGTGAAGAAGATGCGAAGTGGAATGTCCAATGACATTTGAGAGACCAAAGCGTCCAGATTCTAGTGGCTTTGATACATGGAAAGGATGAAGCGGTGGAGAGAGTGTACTTGGGACGACCGAGTGGATGTAGAACGGTTGGGCATCCCAAGTACCGCTGGGCTGGAGGGATGAGGTCCTGAAGTATCTATTGAATCTCGGAGTCAAAGGCTGGCAAGAGCCCAAGATTGTAAAGCATGGTGTAGCCTGGTGCTGGAGGCCAAGATCCACTTCGGGTCAGTGCGCTCGGATAATATGTTCTCTTACTTATCAACGGATGCTGGTGCTTTCTTCTCGGCCACGGCCTGGCGCTCCACCTGGCGGCGCGGGCGCGCGCGGGGCTCGGGCGGCACCGCGTCGAAGGCCCCAAACAGGTAGGCAGCCGCCGGCGCCTCGCGGGGGAACGGCACGTTCCAGAACGACGCGTGCTCCCGCTGCGGAGTTTGGCGTTCAGAATATAAAATTGAAGAAAATCGGCCGAGTGCGGCTTCTGTACAAAGCAGGATAGCCTTTGAAAGATTGCCTCCAATGCTTGGAGTTTGAAACTATAATACACATAACCCTATGCACAAAGTTTTAACCCTCTACTGCTACATAGAAGCTCACATGACCCAACCAACCCTAAAACAACTTTTTCCAAAAGATTTTAAATTTTGCCCAAATATCTTTGTGATATACAGCAATGTCTAAAAAAATATGAAGCACCTTAATTATATTTTTTTTTGGAAAAAAGAGCTGGGGGCCCCGTTTGCCCTTAAGGTAAAGACGGTATTGATGCTTCCTCTTGTTAGTTTGCTCGTCAGTTGCCTGTTGACTTACAAAGTGTTCTGCGAGCGCGCGGCGGTCGTAGCTGTGCACGCCGCCGCTGACGGCGCTGGCGCACTGCGCTGTCATGTCTGCAGCCGCGCGGAGCACCCGCGACGCCAGGAGGCTCTCCCCTGCAAGCACATGTTCATACATTAGGGCAGCATGTCTTAACCTCAATCTCGACACAAAATGGGTCGACAGTCCATATCCACACTATGGTTTCGTCGCATTTAATGGCACTGCAAATTTAACAATACATAATTTTTTTATTTGCTACTTACTATTTTTTTATTCTAATATTTTAATGAGGCTTAAAGTACCCTAAATGCGACTATGTCAGCCTCATGGGAAGCCGCGGAAAACCACACTAGACGCTGCAGTGACAAATGTAGAAAAATTAGAAAGCATGGTATAAGCAGGTTGTTTTCCGCAACTAAGATAGAATTCCTATTTTGTGTAAATTAGAAAGCAATAAAATAAGGCTCACCAGGATGCTTGACCCTCTCGTCCATGGAGACCTCCCCCAGCATGGCCTGTGCCTGCTGCAGAATTTCCGAAGTGAACTGTATCTTCTCCGTAAATGTGGCATTGTCATCTTCTACAAACATAACACACAGAGGCTACTACTATTTGTAACATGTAAATGTAAAAGCAACTTGTATTCATAATAACAACTAGAGAGTGGATTTGAAGTAGCATTTACAAGTTTAATATGGATAAGACTAGTAGTCAAGTGTAAAAATATGAACTTAGGAATTCAATGTTTCAAAAATATGTGCCACCAACTCTTATTATGATGTAATAAGGCCGTGGTAACATATTTTTGAGTGGTTTGAATAGATACATATTTTTCAAATCAACTGTACAAAAAGGTGCGTAATAAATAGGATCTATTATGTTTGAGGTGTATAAAACTCCTTTAATTAGAATAAAATAGTTTTCTTTACATGTAGTTTGTTGCAAGAATAACATTTATTGAATTGAATTATCTATTAGATTGCATTGCGGTAAGTGAGTAAATAATAAGATAACTGTAAGAACAATAATTAACATAATATCTAATAAATAAATCTATCTCTTTATCTAAACAATTGCTATAATGATAATTTTGTTTTAAAAACTGGACCTGTGAAGAAACTAATTTGTGACCCCTGCTTTGGAGCATTGAAAAGATGAATCTTCTAACACAATTTAATCAAGACATCTAGTATTTCAAAAAGTGGCTTCCATACAAATTGCCAGGGAATCAAAAGCTATGCAGGGCTTCCCAAACTGTGCATCGCGACGCCCTGGGACGCCGCAAAATTGTCCCAGGAGCATCGCATGTCAATCTATTTTTATTTTTATGCTTATGTTTTGATTTTGGTTAGGGTGTAGCAAAGGGTAACCAGTAGGATAGGTTAGTTTAGTATTATGCCAAAGAATTTCTAAGTCCTTGTATGTTGATTACCCTTTGCCCCCACCCTTATTTTCTAATTAAAATTATAAAATTCAAATAGCTCTTTTCTGATAACCTGTTACTAAGCTAGTATTAAAATTGGTTAGTATTTCTTGAGGCTGGGTTCAGAGGCGTTGTAAAAAAATGGCAAAGTCTCAAGGGCGTCACAGTACAAATAAGTTTGGAAGCCCTGATCTATAGGGTACCTTAGTTGTCTCAGAAACATGAAGTTTGGTATGAATGTAGCTTTTATAGCACAACCCCTACTTGACTTGTGTTCGTTCAGCAGTAACCGTGGCAAGCAGAGCCTATACCACGAAGTGCAAAATTCGAACTTCGTATGTTGCCGTCCCGCTGATGCTTATATTACGGTATTACGGTACGACACGAACTTCGATTTTCGAACTTCATAGTAGCCCCTCAGAAAAGAAAAGGAATCTTACCTAATTTCTGAAAGCTCTCCAGTGTGCTCCGAAGTCTACGTTTTCGGTCGTGGCTGCCACTCATGTTTCTCGTAGTATTCGACCCACTCGACCTATTTGGACCTGAAGACTTATCTTTTCTCTTCCCCATTGTGGTTTATATTCAAGATCCAGTAATGAATACGTGCGATAAAACTCAACGCACCACCAATAACATTCAAATCAAAAACAAATACCAGGCATCCAAGAAAATCGCGCGCGAGACATTTATATTGTTGTTGTTAATTTAAAAAAATATGGCTCTGTCCATTTGAGGACAATTTGCCAGTGTCTAGTAGTTTTTGCCGTTGTACGGTACAAAATTCTAGAAAACGAAATATGAGAGGTAATGGTGGATGAACGATGACAGCGCGAAAAACTACATTTATATTATATGTGTTTTCAAAACACACAGCATTTATTGAAGAAGCGTCTATAATTTTTTATCAAAAACCATGTTAAAGAGTAAAAACGCCTTTACCTTTGTATGAAGTTACCGTTTCCTCTTGCTTGTCATACTCACACGCAGCAGAGCGCGCTGTAAAAACGCTCCCAAAAAGGCGCGCAACTGTCATCTGTCACTCATAGCGTATAATTTTTTTCACACGCCATGTTCAAAAAATTTTTCTTTCATCAAAATAAATAGAAAAGAGAGTGAATAGATAGTGATATTGTGTATAAGTGTTACCAAAGTGTTGTTGGATAACAGGTGAGTCGATATTTCTCACTAGAATGAGTAAACAAGGCGGGGAGGACGACATTGTTAGCGTCGTTAGTGACCGGTCGGAAGAATGCGTTGCTTCGGGCGAAGAACGCAATTCCCGGCGCCACTTGAGTGGCTCAGATGGTCAGAGTGAGTCTTCGTCGTCTTCGGAAGACGATGAGGGCTCCTCATCGCTTCCCCCTAACAAGCGTCGTAGATGCGATCGAGGTTATGTACCTGTGGATCCACGAGTTGATTCCTTGGTCAATCAGGTCAATTTTATATCTGGGTATCTTACACAGTTGCCGCAATATTTGACGGCCTTTTCTCAGAACAATCAGGGCAACCCACCTACCTCTAATAATAGAGTTGAGCAGCCTAGTACGTCAGCGGCTTGTCAGTACCTAGTAAACCCCTGCAGTGCAGGTACAGGTACCTTTACATTGGGTGAGTTACAGACGGACTCTGACGACAAGAAGGTGGTACCACCTGCTAATGAGGAGCGCCTTCGGAAGGTTACCAAGCTCCAGCATTTTAACACACAAGCCTGGAAAGGCTTGAAATATAAGTCGATTTTACAGGGTTTTTCAGCGACTCCAGGTTTTGTAGCCTTAAAGGTAAATGAGGAATTTACTCACTTCAAAGCTACCAAAGATTTTTTAGCTTCTGCAGAGAACATGTTAGCCGGACTAACAAATGCTGAGTTGGAGCATGAGGAACTATTGAGAGGGGGGCTGCAGGAGCTCATCAATTGGGCGGCAAGGAACCCCAGTGAATTAAACCCAGCATCTTTACTTGAGAAAGCAACTTCTCTCTTAGGACCTGGCTCCCCTTTACACAAATGTTCAGAAAGGAAGATGCAAGTAATTTGTGGCAGACGAGGTGAATGCATCGAAATAAGAAGAGAAAGGATTTTGAAGGAAGTAAATAATATCAACCTTAAAACTTCATTGCGTGAGATTCCACCAAGCGCGGAGTACTTGTTTAGCAGGGATGCCTTACAGCCTCTAATACAGTCGCTAGGAGGTTTTCACACTTGGCTTAACAGACCTTCCTATATAAAGGAAAAGGGACAGAGTCGTGATCGCTCATCAACTTATAAACAAGACAGGAGAAATAGAAATAATGGACAAGAGAATAGAAATCCCGGACAGGACAATAAAGCCAAGCAAGGAGGTTCACAGACCTTTCAGAAGCGAAATAACTTTCGCAACAAAGGCAACTACACTGGCAAGAAGAACTTCACCAATCAAGATAAGCAGAAGTGACTACATTCAAAGGCAGACATTCCGGGGGGGTTGTTTAAAGCAGCATGCACAAGTATGGAGAGAGCTGGGCGCAAATCAATTCATTATAAATATTGTAACCAGAGGACGGATACCTTTCAAGAAGAAGCCACCTCTCCAACATCTAACACAAAATTTGCTAAACAGATTTACAACAAGAACCTCCCCAGAGATGTCTGCAATCATCAAGGACTTGAAGGAGAAGGCAGTGCTAGAGGTGCCACCAGTTTTGAATTCCAGCTTCCTTTCAAAGATGTTTTTGATAAAGAAGGCGGATGGAAGCATGAGGCCCATATTCGACCTAAGGGGCCTAAACCAGTATGTAGCCACCAAGCATTTCCAGTTAGTTTCTCAGTTGGATGTAGCAGATTTCCTACAAATGAACGACTGGATGACAAAAATAGATCTGCACCAGGCATATTTTCACTTACCAATCGCAGAGACTCATCGTCGATTTTTGAGAGTCTACTACAACCAAGAAGTGCTACAACTAACTGCACTACCATTTGGCCTGTCTTCAGCCCCCCGGACTTTTGCAGCAGTGTCAAATTGGATTGCAGAGTTTCTACGAAAGAGGGGTATAAGACTTCTTGTGTATCTAGACGACTATATCCTTGCAAACCAGGACAAAGACAAGCTGGCCGAACAAGTCGTGGAGACTCTAAGCACCCTAGAAAATCTAGGCTGGCAGGTAAACTACCAAAAATCAGTTCTCACACCCACACAACAGCTGGAATACCTGGGACTGTCGTGGAACACACAGCAAGTAACCATGGCCTTGCCCATATCAAAGGTGCAAAAGGTAAAGGAGTCCATAGGCAAAATTATGACCAGAGCTCGGTCTTCCCTCAGAGAAACTCAATGCATTTTGGGTCTGCTAAACTTTGCCAGCCTAACAACACCCCAAGGGCGGCTACACTGCCGTCAAACCCAGAGATTCCTAAAGAACCTAATGAATTGCAGACCAAGAGAGAGGAAACCTCTACCCCGCTCAGTTCAGATGGAGTTACACTGGTGGCAAAGGGCCATAGACAACAGCTCAGTGGCGATGCACCGAAAGGAAGTAACTCATTTTTTAACAACAGATGCAGCAGATACCGGCTGGGGTGCTCACCTCAACGAGACTTACCTGACGGGGAGATGGTCAAGAAACCAGAGGTCGTGGCACTCAAACCTCAAGGAGTTATACGCCGTCTACGGCGCGATAAGTCGACACCAACAGAGGCTAGGCAACGCACATATTTTAGTTCAGTCAGACAACAGGACCCTCGTGGCTTACATAAGAAACGAGGGGGGCACGCGTTCCCTGGCCCTACTCGAGTTGACGACGAAGCTTCTAGAGCTGACGTCACAGTTGAACGTCACGATCTCGGCGGCGTATCTCCCGGGGAGATACAACGGCATAGCCGACCGCCTATCAAGGAATCGACCACCGGCCTCGGAGGCCGTGTTCAGAATTTGGGGCGTTCCCGAAGTCGACTTGTTCGCTTCCAGCGAGTCCGCGGTCGTAGACCGCTATGTAACATGGGACTCCAGAGATGGGTCGGCAATTTTTTGCGACGCATTCAGTCGGCCATGGAAGTTCAAATTGGCTTGGGTATTTCCGCCGCCCAACCTAATACCTCGGGTACTAAGACATCTCAATATGGCCGTGGGAACTTACATAGTAATAGCACCGCACTGGATGCAGTGCTTTTGGCTGGCGGATCTGCGTGCTCGGGCACTAGCAGAACCGTACCCAATTCACAATTTGCACAACAATCTTATAGATCTGACAACGGGCAGAGCCCCTCCCCAGGTAGAGAGGATAGTACTTCAGGCATGGAAGATTGGGGGTGGGCCAGCCAGGTCGCTCACTGGTCCTTAGAAGAAAAGGAACTTCTTAAGAAGAGCTGGAGAAATTCTACATTATCCACTTATAATGTTCCTATTAAACGATGGCTTTCTTGGTGCAATTTAAATGGTATTAATGCTAGAGCGCCCCTGGGGAATGACGTTGCAAGATATTTAGCTAGCTTGTTTCTTGAGAAGAAGCTTGCATATCGTACAATGCTTGTACATAAATCTGCAATAGCTACTTACTCTGCCACAGGTCCAGAAGAAATAAGCAAAAACTTTTTTGTTCGTCAGATTATTAAGGCAATTTCTTTAACCAGACCTCAAGAAAAGAAAGTTGGAATATGGGATACAAAGTTACTCTTTGATTGGCTTAGAGATACACCAAGCACAGATAGACTTTTTGATGTATCAAGAAGAACAGCAATAGTTTTACTGTTAGCTTCTGGTCGAAGAGTTCACGACCTAACACTTTTAGATATTGCTGAAGACAGTTTTTTCGAAAACAGGGACAATGAGCTGGAGCTGTGGCCAAGATTTGGTTCCAAGACAGATAGTGGAAAGAGCAGACAATCAGGTTGGTTACTAAAGAAGCACCCAGACGAAAAGCTTTGCCCAGTTCGACATGTTCTTAAATTAATTGAGAGCACAAGAGAGAGACGATCTGTAGATAATAAATTAACCAATCTGTTTATATCAATTAATGGAGCAGTTAAGCCCGCTACCCGCACTATAATAGGTGGATGGATTAGAAGTATATTCAAAGAAATAGGCCTAGATGCACCTCCAGGAAGTGTACGGTCCGCTGTGGCATCTAGAAGCTTTATAGAAAATAGGCCTTTGGAGGACATTTTAAAGCGAGCAAATTGGAAAAGTGCTCAAACATTTCGCAATCATTATTGTCGTAGGATAGAAAGAAAGGAGGATAATAGTAATAATGGTGATCAGCTAAGAGATAATTTCTCAGACATATAATGTAAATTTTCATGAAGAAAATTTTACTTTAGATTCCTATTGTGATGATTGATCTCATAGATTGAGTACTCAGTACTCTGATTAATTATATTTTTTATGTTAATTATGGCCAGGGCCCTAATTGTTTTTTGTTTCTTAATTTTAAGAGTTATGTCCTGCAGATAATTTGGAGACTGCAGTTTGTTAGACATCTTGTTGCAATTTTTTGATTCTATAAATGGTTATGTTCATTGATTAATAGATTTTTATTTTTGATATTTCACATAGCGTATAATACTCTTTCACCAGCAGATATCAAACAGGTCTTCAATAAATGCTGTGTGTTTTGAAAACACATATAATAAAACTGTTTTGCATTGCAACAAAACAGTTATTATGTGTGTGAAAAAAACACACAGCATTGCAGCAAGGTGCTTGCTGGTGATCATGAAGACTTATGAGTGACAGATGACAGTTGCGCGCCTTTTTGGGAGCGTTTTACAGCGCGCTCTGCTGCGTGTGAGTATGACAAGCAAGAGGAAACGGTAACTTCATACAAAGGTAAAGGCGTTTTTACTCTTTAACATGGTTTTTGATAAAAAATTATAGACGCTTCTTCAATAAATGCTGTGTGTTTTTTTCACACACATAATAACTGTTTTGTTGCAATGCAAAACAGTTTTATTATATTATACTACTCTTTGATTGACATGACACATGACTGACACACACACAGCAGGGCTACTACGAAACTCTAAACACGAAGTTCGTATCGTACGGTCTCTCTCGCTCTCGTATTAAATAGTATAAGTGTCAGAGGGACCGCACGTTACGAACTTCCGAGTTATGAGTTTCGTAGTAGCCCTGCTGAACAGAGAACGTGAGGGATTACACCAGACCAGAGACAATAATCACTATTACAAATAGTGTAAGCAAGGGCTACTACGATACTCGAAACTGTAAGTTCGTGTCGTGCCGTCTCTCTCGCTCTCGTATGAAATAGTATAAGTGTCAGAGGGACCGCACGACACGAACTTCGAGTATCGAGTTTCGTAGTAGCCCTGCTGCAGTTACAAGTTGTACACTGATGTTATTTTAACCTATTGAGTGAGTGTTTGTAGTCGAGACTACAGATTACTAATATTATGTAAGACTGAGAATTTTTCAAGTTCCACAAACGGCCAAACGCAACGCGTCCAAATTGATTTAAAAAAAAAAACAAATTGATATAAAAATCTCATTTTTTTTTAAATATATCCTCGATTATTCGGAGCTTCTTATCATTTTCCTATTTAGTTAAAACTTGGTAAGCTTCTTGAAATCTTAGACAAGTTGCTGTATAGGCTAACATCCTATTGCAATTTTTCCTTTCCGGAAAAAAGACACTACTCCACCGATAGCGTTAGTGGGCTACTACGAAACTCGAAGCTCGAAGTTTGTGTCATGCGGTCCCTCTGATACTTATACTGTTTAATACGAGAGCGAGAGAGACGGTACGATACGAACTTCAAGTTTCGAGTTTTGTGGTAGCCCTCCTGACATCTTGGACGTTTCGTATTCGTATTTCCGCCAGGAAAAAAATATAGAATAAATAGGCAGAATATAATGATGCCATTGCCATATCACGGTCAATCAAATCAATTTAGAAATTAAGAAAAATGAATGAAGTACGCGGTATACAGACAATGCTTTTGTGTCTTGTGATTTATTACGTTAAACGAATTTATGTAAAATAATAGAATAATTTTGTACTATTTTAAATGAAATAATGTAAAAAATAATCATTATAATTGTTATAATTAGTGCGACTTCTGACAAACAGTGTCGTGTATTGTAAGATCGTGACAGCTGCATGCAAGGTTATAAATTGGATTTTCGTGCGATTGATACGTAATTGATTGAAATTATGGATTCAGCACCAGCTCAAGAAGTCACGGAGTTGCTGAAACAATGGGAAGAGCAGCACACAACCCCGAATTACGATCCTATACCTACTCTGACGAGGTGAGAACACTGGTAGAACAAACGTCAAACTGGCACATTGTAAACTAAAAATCAACGTGAGAATTGTTATTTTGGTCTCACAGAGTCTATAACGTATTTAGACGGTCCGGATGACCACATGTTCGCAATATGCTTCCGACTTAATCTAAAATGTCGACTATAACGTCTCTGTAGTTCATAATAAAGTCTTAGTTAATTATTGTTCTTAACTAACTTTTGTTATTTATTATTTTTGCTTTTAGTTCTAGAAAGTTATTTACTTGGGGATGGCACCATATTGTGCAATTAACATAGTTTTTGCAAATTCATACCATTAGTATTTATTACAGGCTACCAATTATTTGAGTAGGTGTTTGGTAAAAAATCTGTCTTCTTCTTTGCCATACGACTCATATGTTTTCTTCCGCTCTGCCCAAGATTCTGCCTATCCGGAGGGTTACTACGAAATTCGAAAATCAAAGTTTGTATTGTACTGTCCGTCTCACTCTCATATTAAATAACAAGCGTCACCGGGATGTCAAGATACGAAGTTCGAATTTTGCATTCCGTAGTATGGGGCCTGGGGGGCTACTACGAAATACGAAATTTGAATTTCGCATTGTACTGTCCCTCTCACTGTTGTATTAAATAATATATAGTAATCTTTATCAACATGCACTTTTGTAGCAAAGTATGGTTGACAAAAAAAAAACAAATACACAAGTATTTTAAACTTGTATATATTTCACAAATTATGAGATTTATATACATATTTATCCAAATAATCATTTATCCAAATTATACTGAATAAACGACTAAAATTTGTTAAATAGATTTGGCTGTCAGTTGTTTACGTCAATTAGATAAAATCCATTTTAAATAACTAAATGACCTTTCTATGGTAACAGAAGTCACAGGAAGGTAATTTAAGTATTTAAAATATTGCATGCAATTTTTATTGACACCCTCCAGCATATCCAATCCACCTCTTTGCCTTCTATCAGCTGCTGCACAACTTTTTCAGTATTGTAACCAGGTTTTTTCTTCAGGACATTTTTTAGTTTATAATAAACTTTTGACTTGAGGTGCTTATTTTTCCTGTATTTTTTCCTTTTAATATTGACATTGCAAATAGCGCCTTTGTCCATATATGAATTTGTCCGTAGTTATGAAATCTGGGTATTGTGTCAAATTAATACTGTGATCATTTGTGCACTTTATTAGGAATCCACTTGAAATACTTGAATAAGAACTCTAGATACAATGTGCATTATTAAGATTAAAATAAAAACTTTGCATAATTTATTGAGATTTTCAACTAAACTTGTATTTTTATGACATAAATTCATATCATTTGACATACCTATATTGTTTTAAAAATATATTAGGAAGAAAAAGCTTTTGTACCTTAAAGTCTAGAGGTTAAATCCTAAGACGGTAAGTATTTATTTTATAGTTAAGAACAATAGTGAATATTCAAATGTATTTGTTTTTTCTACCAACCATACCCTTTGCTACGAAAAGTGCATGTTGATAATGATCACTAATAATATAAGTGTCAGTGGGACGGCAAGAAACGAAGTTTGAATTTTGTGCTTTGTAGTATAGGGCCTGATCCAGAATAAATTGAGTCAGTCATCATCTGAACTTGTCAGAATGTGTTTGCTATGCAAGACTCTTTTTGGTAAATTGTTGCTACAGAATTCGTAACATATTAACAATATTAGTTAAATGGAAATTAATGAGTGTTAAATTTTTTATACTTAAGTTTTTTTTTTATTCAACTGGATGGCAAACGAGCAAGTGGGTCTCCTGATGGTAAGAGATCACCATAGTTGATACATTAGTCAAAATATTAACTTTGTTAATTAATAAATTATAGTTGTACTACTCTTAGTAGTAGTAAAACTTACAAAAAAGAATATAAGGGATCATCCAAAAATTAAATGACACGTTTAGAGGTGAAGGGTCTGGTGGTTTGTGACACCCTCGATCCTCCGCTTCAGAGGCGATAGGTTAAACATTAAACCACTAGGCCACCACGGCTTATAATGCGGATTGTAATTAGTTTATTTCAATTATATCAAATAAATAAATGTTTTACAGAATAGCAGAAATAATAGAGGCAGAGACAGAGAATTTCATGAAGAAGGATCCAGACCCGTTCGATGAGCGGCACCCCTCGCGCACGGACCCAGAGTGTGCGCTCGGCCACGCGCTCAAGGTTATGTTTAAGAAGGATAGCTTTATGACTAAGGTGGGTAAAAAAAAAGTTTTCATCACACTTGCTCGTAAACAGTGCTACAGGCTACCTTGGTTGCAACCCCCAAATAAAACCCTCAACCTTAATGTGCTTGTCATGAAACTAGTGGTCGGTAAATGAGTCATTGCGCGTACAATTTTTTATGTCATGAAGCCCAAGGTCGGTAAATGAGTTTTCATCTCTCCTGTTCGGAAAGTTTAATGGAAAATTGCGTTTTCATCTCTAGGGTGGAAAGTATTTTTTTCTTAATTTTTCGATTAGCCACGGAGTCGAAGATAATTGAGTTACATCGAACACCGAACATCCGTTTGAAACAAGAAATTTGATCGTTATTATGTCACGAACACATTCCATCTCTTTCTTTAGTTAGATTAAGAAATTTGTGAAATGTGAAAGAAAGAGATGGAATGTATAAATAAGTAATAAAGGTCAAACTTCTTCGTTCGGTGTTCAACCTCCAGTTTTGTATATAACCTCCTTGGTTGTGACCGACTCGTTTTTTTTTTAAAGTCGGCCGTGGCAAGTTGCTAGGTCGAAAAGGTACCGTTGGAGGTTGGATATAAGTAAATTCAATTAATTATTATTCTATTTTTTTTGTAGTATTTTACTTTCCTCACAGTCCCATTACCCCCCAAGTACCCATTTCCCCTCGAATTATTGACGCTCACACTTCGTTCGAGCGCCAGAAATATCTTGAGTAAAATGGGTCACTTTCCACCCTTGGTTATCAATCTACTATTGTTACTGCATGGCGTGCTGCTGCTCCGTGCGCGCGTTGCTGCAGGAGCTGGCGCTGCCAAGAGCGCAGTCAGCGGGATCCGCAATTTTTGAACAAATATTAGTTTTTCTTTTACAAATATACAATTTTACTCGCAAATGTGATGTAAAATACTATTATCGGACACGCTGTGGTGTAATAAGATTATGACGTTTGGTTTTTGTTATACAGCTAGTAAACGACTACGTACGCGAGACTTACTACTCGCGTCAGAACATCACGGGGCGTGACGTGCACAAGCTGAACGTGGCGGCGTGTCGGCTCACTCTGGACCTGATGCCGGGGCTCGAGATGAGCGTCGTGTTCCAGGTAGCTGTATAAAGTGGCCTTTGGTTTGTTTTGGATGCGCAGCCCTGGCTCTTCATACACAATGTTACACAAATCATGCATACTTTACGATATTAGTCTCCTTCAAAGTCAAAGTCAAAGTCAAAATATCTTTATTCAATTCAGGCTATAACAAGCACTAATGAATGTCAAAAAAAATCTACCACCGGTTCGGAAAAACCTCTGTTGAGAAGAATCCGGCAAGAAACTCAACGAGGTACATTTTTTTTAAAACAGATTTACAATATTTATACATCACAAGTATTTAACACAACTTTATTTTTAACACAATAGGTTCGCTATTTGAAGGGATCGCTAATGCGGATCGGAATTATTTCCAAATATCCCTGTCCATGATATAATCATTAACTTTATAATACGCCTTAGATATTAATGTCTTCTTGACAATAGATCTGAATTTTGTATCCACTTCATTTGTAATATTATTTGGAATTTTATTATAAAAACCTTGACGAGCGCCCCCGAAGTGCACCTGCGCCAGTTAGCGTGGGCCCCATGCAAATTATACTTCGTTTTTTTTTAGCATTAGAAAAAGGGTAAATAAACTTGAGGAGTCTTTTTATTGAAAAACGTTTTAAAAAAAACAGTAACTATTACTTATGGTACCAAAAAGCATGTAAATGGTCATATGACCTTGCTGATTGTTAAATTATTTGCTGTGATTATTTTTCAAAATAGTTTTCTAATAAAAAGACATCAGGGTCGCTTATCTTCTTTCTAATGCTAAAAAAACGAAGTATAATAAAGCTAACAAAATGAATGGCATCTCACTAGTTCAGTACGTTGGTTTTTGAAATACATTCCTGACTATTATGTTTTCAAATATCGGTCCCTTTCTAGGTTTTGTGCTCGACGTTGTTGATACAGTGGGAGCTAAATCTGCAACAATTATAAATATAGGATAATGGTTTTCTTTGTTTTGCAGGATAATGATGCACTCATACATCGATTAGTAAACTGGGCCACTAACTCGGTGGAGCCGCTGCAGTGCTACTCTACGGGGCTGCTCGCGGCCGCTATGGAGGTGCAAGAGATCGCGACTAACTTTAGGTATGACCACCGCCATACTGTGTCCTACATCACAACGCCCCGCTGATACACCTTAGATAGAATTGGACTAACTCAGCGGTCGCTATGGGGTGCGAGAGATCGCTACTAACTTTAGTAGATACTGTGTCTACATCACACGCTGATAACCACACTCACTATGTGCGAGTCTTAACATGACCACCGTGTCTTACATCACAACGCCCGCTGATACACCGATTAGTAAATTGGGCCACTAACTCAGCGGTCGCTTTGGGGGTGCGAGAGATCGCTACTAACTTTAGGTATGACCACCGCCATACTGTGTCTTACATCACAACGCCCCGCTGATACACCGATTAGTAAATTGGGCCACTAACTCAGCGGTCGCTATAGGGGTGCGAGAGATTGATACTAACTTTAGGTTTGACCACCGCCATACTGTGTCTTATTTCACATCATTCCGTTGGTACACTGAACTTTTAAAGTTTTGTTTATTTAGTATTAATGACTTGTATTATTTGTTGCAGGGATTTAAATGCAATTCTGGTGCCGCTGATGCTGCGGAGGTTACATGTATTAAGAAATAAAAGTTTAGAAGAAAAGGTGAGTACCTACCAACCTAGTTCAAGTTATTAAGTTTTAGTTCAATCACATACATATAGCTTAATTGTTTTGTAAAATAGAGAGTTTTCATACATACATACATTTTGCTTCTCAGAAATGAAAACTCAATGATTCAAACGTTATTTTACGGAGGCCTGTAATAATAAACTGAAATCAATTATCATGCTAATCCGTGTCAACGAGTCAATGCATCTAAATCTGTGCGACCTGCATGCTTTGATGCAAAATCCAGCCGCTTAAACTGCTTACATGTAAAAAACAGAAAAAAAACTTATTTCTTTGTTCGTTTAAAACTATTTTTACAGGTATACCTAGAGCCATCCACGAAGACGCGTGATTTTGTCAAAATTAGCCATTAATGACATTGTAATAAGAACCACGGCACGCGACATCGTGAATGGCTCTACCTATATTACCCTAAGACACAGTACCTAAGTACAGTACTCTGCGATAAAGATTGCACATCGGTCTTCAGAAAGAGACAATTGATTGTTCACAACGAATTGCGAACACTGGCGACCGTCCATCAATCATCGTATTTATTAAGTGACGTTTTATGTCAAACAAATACTGCACCTTTATGGACTTAATTAGTTTATGTCAAATTAATGACATGTAAACTTCAGATATCTATAGAGAGCTGTTGCAACTACTAGAAAAAGAATAGTTCCCTATTTTTCCTAAAGGTGCCATCGTACAATTTAGTGTTTTGGGGGGTTACAACAACTCTTTATTATATATTTTCATCTAAATGCGCCCATATTCTATTGCACCTGTACAATGACTGACAAACGTCACATAAATAGTGTGTGACCACGCGCTACGAAGCCGAAATTAGCCGAGTCTCTTTCCAAAGACCGCTGTGCAATCTTTATGGATACTGTTACTAATTTTATTAATACTATGAAATATGATTTGTGTGTTTCAGCAAAATAATCAAAACACGACGCCGCCAAGTCAGACGCGTCATTTCGCGCGCTTTGACAAGAAGCGACAGAGCGACGTCAAATGCAACGGGCCCAGCTGTGAAAAGCCCACCAAAAAAGGTACCTACACGTTACGACATTTAAAGAAAGAAAGAAAGAAGACATTTATTCACGTTCACAAAGACACACAAATACAAGAAAATTTAAAAATAAGAATAAACAACAAAAATAAAAGAAAATAAACAAAACAAACATGAAAATACGTACACGATTTTGTGTGTCCCCGCAAAAGTGAAACGGCCGCTGACTCAGCATTATGCTGAGCCGTAAGACGCCTCTTGCAACTAGTGGCCAAGTGCCAAGAAAGAATGTTTTCAGGTTAAATCGCATTGATCACTTTTTACAATGTGGTATAATTCCAAAACCATTTCGAGGAATACATGACCTGAAATGTATATTTCAGGATCAATTTTTTTTTTTTTTTATTTAATTTATGACGGTGGAAGCATTCTACACTTCCGCTGAACGTAGATATAGTTAATGTTTAGTTTTGTAACTAAGGGACCCCATACATCCCTGTATTATTATTTTTTGTTTTTTTTTTCTTTAATTGTGTACTGTAGTTTTTAAGTATTTTATTTGTAATTATTTTATTTTGAAGAAATGACTGCCAAGTTTCTTGCGGCGCATTCTTCTTGGCAATCATGGTCTTTCCGAAAGCGCTGATAGTTTAAAAAATGACGTGTAAAAGTGCCCATTGCGGCCTATTTACTTAATAAATGATTTGAATTTAGAATTTGACATATACTTCAACGTACGTATTTTACTTTCAGCGCGGGAAAAAGACGAGGGCGGAGGGGAGGAGGCGGAGATGGAAAACCTGCCGCCGCCCGCCGCCCGTGACCCCGAGACGCCCGTTAAGAATTATAACTGTGAGTCACTTGCTACCAGGGCCGGATTTGGGTGAGGACATCCGGGGTCTCCACAAAGAACTCCATTAAGAAGGATTGTTAAATCTTGGTTTAAAAAAAATTCGGTGGCTCAGCAAGTTCTGCTGTTTCTTTTAATTTTTTTTTTCGCCTTGAAGGCCTGCACTCCTTCGCCGGTTCAGGGTGTCCAGGGCCCTAAATCCGGCCCTGATAACAAGCTTGAGTATACTTTGGTATACAAGCTTTCACATTGAAACTCCCGTACATTTCGCAAAACAAATCTATATACATACGCTTATGAAATTTGTCACATATGTTTAGAAATTACTATCATTACATTCTATTCATCTTTGTCCATGTGTAGAGACACATAGTTATGGATGTACATGCTGCATTCTGGCCAGCGAAAGCTGTCCACGCATTTTTTACGAAACAGAAATGTATCATTTTTGAGATTGTCAATATTGTCATATTGTCATTCTAGCCCGGCTTAGATAGTTTTAATACTTCTGCTGTAAGAAATAAATAAATTAGTTTTTGTTTAATTCAACCTCTTACCATCCTTAAAATGCAAATGATATAAGATTATGTTAGAATTAAAATGTTAGAAGATATATTCGATGGCTATCTGGTAAAAATGGTCCAAAAATGGATGCGTCTGGACTGTATGTACGTAAAAGGGCACTGACAAAGGTCATGCATAAAATTTACAATGGGACTACCAAAGTGCAAATAGACTTTCACACATTACTACATGAATTTTGATGCAGCTTTTTTTTTAAATTGCCGCATTTTGTCGTGGACAGCTTTCGCTGGCCAGTGTCTATAGCTTCATTATTCCGCAGCGAACGCGATGTCGCCCCCCTCGCACTGGGGCATGATGTCGCCGCCGCCGCGGCCGCCGCCGCCCGCGCAGCCTCCGCAGCCCCACGAGACAGAGTCCAACTCCAGCTGGGCTGAAATGGAGACCTATGTTATCGGTGCATATATCTTATATTTATATCTTTAAACGAGCAATTCTTGTATAGATAGATAGATAGATTTTGCGATACACATACAGTTTGCGATAGTTAAGGCGCGGCCACATGCAATTCGCTCGAGTGCTTCTGTCTTTCCAGCGTCAAATCTGGTCACGTGATATATAGCGATAAAGCTAAAAATGTTGAGCTTTATCGCTGGCAAAAAATAACTTCTTCAATTTCGGCAAAAACACTTTTTTTTTTCATTCACTCCAATTTCTTTTATTTATACATTGTAACGACTGCTACTAAATGAGATTAAGAAATCAGCTTCCATGACCACGATCATTCGTGCCAGCAGCCATCTTGACGCTGCTGCTCGACGCTACTTTTTTGAGTCGCGGGAAATTCAAAATCACATTCAAAATGGGGTCACATGACCAGATTTATCGCTGCAAACGAGCGACGAGCGACTGCATGTGGCCGCACCTTTACGCGGCAGTCGGTATTCCAAAACGTTATCATAAGGGCCTACGCAAGCTGGCGCGGGCGCACTTTGCAGGCGCACGCCTGCGGGCGCGGGTGCGGGTAAAATCCGTAGCACGTGACGCGCGTAGTTGGCGCTCCTCATACAATGAGGGCTATCGTTTTTAGGGTTCCGGAGCCAAAATGGCAAAAACGGAACCCTTATAGTTTCGCCATGTCTGCCTGTCTGTCTGTCTGTCTGTCCGTCCGTCCGAGGCTTTGCTCAGGAACTATCAATGCTAGAAAGCTGTAATTTTGCACGGATATATATGTAAACTATGCCGACAAAATGGTACAATAAAAAATTAATATAACATTTTTTTTAGGTTACCTCCCATAGATGTAAAGTGGGGGTGATTTTTTTTTCTCATCCAACCCTATAGTGTGGGGTATCGTTGGATAGGTATTAAAATTAGGGTTTGCTAAGACGATTTTTCGATTCAGCGATTTGTTAGCGAAATATTCAACTTTAAAGTGCAAATTTTCATTAAAATCGAGCGTCCCCCCCCTCTAAAATCTAAACTAGTGGGTGGAAAAATTTGAAAAAATTCAGGATGGTAGTAAGTATATCAAACTTTCAAGGAAAACTATAACTGTTAAGTTTGCTTGAGAATTAATAGTAGTTTAAGAGTAAATAGCAGCCTAAGGTATAAAATATACCTAAACTATAGAAGATTCCGTATAAAATACGAAATCCATAGAAAAATATTACTTAATGTTTTCGTAATGGCTACGGAACCCTATTTCGGGCGTGTCCGACACACTCTTGGCAGGTTTTTTGTCTTTCTAGATGGCGCTGTTGCGTAAGGTTTTTAATTGTGGCTTTCAAAGTCTGTTATTACGGGCGTGAAAACAAAGTTTAGATTAAAATCATATTTAATACACCTTAAAACCGTACCATAAAAATATCGAGCAACCACAGTGTTGCGTAGTCCCGCTTTGTTCGGAAAAAAGGGAGTACAAAAGTTTCCGAAAGACAAAACTGTCTCAAAACACAGACATTCATTGCCCCGTAACGCATAATTGCCATAATTAATTTCAGGTAATGCAAAACATTCACAAAAATATTCTAATTTTAAATAAACCCGCTTATCGTAACTCACCCAAAAACTATGAGATTTAACATTTCGGAGACCTCATGCTACACTAGCGCCTCTAGCGGCGAATTCATACGCGATAGCCCTCATTTTCAATAGGCGCCCTCCCGCTCCGTGCTAATCACATCAGCCAGCGTAGGCCCTAATACTTAGCATCTCTGTATAGATTTATGTGGTCGATATAGACACTAGGCCTAAAAAGTTGATCACTTATACATTGTAACTTTATTCTTGCAGGAAATATTCAAATCCATCAACCAACAGACGCGACAAAACAGATGCTAATATTAAGATACCTCACGCCAATGGGCGAATACCAAGAGGTAAGTTACAAGCATAAGATGATAAGACTTTCTTTAAATTTTTAGCAATATTTCTCAGTACTCGCATGTACATATTTTATATATTAATATCATATTTTTTACTCACGCACGCACACATACACAAACACCCACATAAACACAGAACACACGCACAGTGCACACATACGCACAACACACATTTTTCACTTGGCAGAAAACGCAAGGCCCTTCTCGCTGCCGTCTCGCTGACGCTAATAATATAATACGTGAGTGAGAGGGACGGTACGATACGAACTTCGATTTTAGAATTTCGTAGTTAGCCTAGCCCCCCAGGGATGTCGCAATATTGACGTAACTTTTCTGCCCGCAGTTCCTATCGCACGTGTTCGCGCAGAACGCGCTCGGGCTCATCCTGGGTTATTTGAACGTGCGGGAGTCCCGAGATTCGCGGCTTGCCTTCGAAGCGCTCAAGTATCTGGCCGCGCTGCTTTGCCACAAGAAGTTCTCTATCGATTTCATCAACATGGGCGGGTTACAGGTATGTAAAGAATAAGAGGAATTAGTGGTGTGGCGCCACGCCTTCCACAGACAGGGCGGAGTTGTGATGGCGGGGACGCCTGATTTTAACGAAAAATTTGCACTAAAGTTGAATATTTCGTCTTCACAACCCTGACTAATTACTGATTTTTAAAGACCTATCCAATGATACCCCACGCTATAAGATTAGACGTTAAAAAAATCACCCCCACTTTACGTCTCTAGGAACTGAAAAATATTTTTTCTACATTTTATTATACCAGTCTGTCGACATGATTGCTACATATATCCATGCAAAATTGCTATTTTCTAGCACTAACAGTTTATAAGCTAAGGCACGGACGGACAGACGGACATGGCGAAACTGGTTTCCGTTTTTGCCATTTTGGGCTACGGTACCCTAAATGAGTGGTGAGACAGGGAGTGAATAATTTATTATTATAATTGTTGCAGAAATTTCTGGAGGTGCCCCGGCCGTCAGTGGCGGCGACCGGCGTGTCTATCTGTCTGTACTACTTGGCGTACTGCGAGGACGCCATGGAGCGGGTGTGTCTGCTGCCACGGAACACGCTCGCCGACCTAGTCAAGTGAGTGCATATGTATGGTCTATTTCTGAAATGAAGATACTAAAATGACAGTCTGAAATGTCAAAAGTAAAACAGCGTGCGATAACCGGATTCCACGCAGGCGAAGCCGCGGGCAAAAGCTAGTTAGTATATAATTTTGTTATCTAATATATAAAATTCTCGGGTCAAAAATGTTTGTGACCAAACTACTTCGAAACGGCTTGACCGATTTTAATGAAATTTTTTGTGTATATTCGGTAGGCCTAAGAATAGGATTTAAACTATTTTTCTTACTTGTACGCGGACGGAGTCGCGAGCAACAGCTAGTGTTATTGTACAAATCCACTAAATGTTAGGAGGACAGTTTTAAGGCAATTCCTTCATGGCATCTTCTAATCATGCTAATAGTATACATTGCAAACATTTTTCTAAGAAAGTTTATCACTGATGTCTCCTGCCTGAGTTACGGGACAGAATAACATACGGTTAAAAGTTGATTGACCCAGGTGTCTCCCTGTATTAGGTATGTAAGAAGTTATAATTATAAATTAGCAATTTTAAGGGTTCCGGAGCCAAAATGGCAAAAATGGAATCCTATAGTTTCGTCAAGTCCGTCTTCTGTCTGTCTGTCTGTCTTGTATATCAATGAAATTTGGAGTACAGATGTCTTGTCAAAGCCGCTATTTAGTTTTGTAGTTAAATTACAAAAATAAATGTTTATAGGCGGGGGGGGCAACTCCATACACGTAACACAGAAATTGAAAAAAAAAATTTTTTTTTAACGCTTCAACGTTTAGCACATAGGTTCGACAGCTCTTTTGAAAAGATACTAAGGTTTCTCAAAAACTTTTTTGATTAAGTGAAGATTTCCGGAAATAATCGCTCCCAAAGTTCCCTCTATCTTGTAAACCGTTCGTGTCCAAAAAATATGCAGAAAATGTGGAAGGTAACGCTTAATAAATACTTTCAACGAAAATTGGTTCAACATGATCGATATACCATTTTTGTGTTATTGCGAAAACTGCGCTTCTCAACAAAAGGACGTGAGTGCTTTGTAAGATACGTCTTTTTCGGTTTTCTGGTAGGTGTTTTAATTGTGTTATAACGCACATAATATTACTTGTGTTTTTTTTTGTAATGGCTACGGAACCCTATCTTGGGCGTGTCCGACACGCTCTTGGCCGTTTTTTTATCCGCTCTCATCGAGAGACGTCACACTCTTTCGGACCGTTCGGACCGTCTTTCGGACCGTTTTTTTTTACTTTAATTCGTTCCAGATATGCGCTGTGGCTGTTGGAGTGCTCGCACGACTCGGGACGCTGCCACGCGACCATGTTCTTCGGCCTCTCTTTCCAGTTCCGCGTCATCCTAGAAGAGTTCGACAACCAGGTTAGATACTGCGACATGCGCTACACCGCGGCGCTCGGTCTGTCGCTCACAACTCTTTAGCCAAGCAGCCGCGCAGTCCAATACTCAGAAATACATAGGTACAGATGTAGATGATAAATTTATAAAAAATATAACCCTGTATTGTCACTGTTTTGCCACATGGAATGGAACTATCGCCTGCGGTATTCCCGGACCGATATGACCTTCAAGTTTTCAAGAAAAAAGCGTACTCCTACCTTAAAGGCCGGCAACGCACTTGTGACTCTTCTGGTGTTGCAGGTGTCCATGGGCGACGGTAATCGCTTACCATCAGGCGATCCGCCCGCTCGTTTGCCCCCTATACCATAAAAAAAAGCATACAAAATTTCAGAGGTTTTTTTTGATAATTGGAACAAATTTTCATTAAAATCGAGCGCCCCCCCCCCCCCCCCCCCTAAAATCTAAACCGGTGGGTGGAAAAATTTGAAAAAATTCAGGATGGTAGTGTATATCAAACTTTCAAGGAAAACTATAACGGCTAAATTTGCTTGAGAATTATTAGTAGTTTTACTCTTATATAGCAACCTAAAGTATAAAATATACCTAAACTTGAAAGATTCCGTATAAAATACGAAATCCTTAGAAAAATATTACTTAATTTTTTCGTAATGGCTACGGAACCCTATTTTTGGGCGTGTCCGACACGCTCTTGGCCGGTTTTTTATATAATCGGAAGCTGGGTTATTATGTGTCGGATCTGTTTCAGGATGGTCTCCGTAAGCTTTACAACGTGATATCGACGCTGCCCATCCTGGGCTCGGACGAGGAGGAGTCCCGCGTGTCTGAGGATGAAACCTGCGCCGCGCGGCAGATCGTACGCCACGTCTGCGTGGCGCTCAGACGGTACGGCACTAATACGTGTACAGTCGACTGTAAAGGTATCGATACGGCCAAAGTTACAAAAATATGTATACACTATACGGTATATCAATAGAATTTATAAAAAGTGTAAACAAACCGATTTCATAAAAAATCTTGTATAAACACCCACTGGATCGAATCAATAACACATTTATCTATAATTCGTGTCTTTTAGACGTATAATAACTTTTTCCACCAAAATTCACTTGATTTCAACATTTAATTTTCATTTGAAATATCTTCGTCGAAATCTGATGTTCTTGAATGAAACATGTGTATAATCTGTAGTAGCATATACTAGCGTAGAGATGGTGGAAAATTTGACATTTTAAAAATCGATTAATGCTCGATTGAATAAGCGATTTTTATTAACTTACCTTAAATAATAGCGTGATAAGTCCCGTATATGCTATTTTGACTATGAGTGAGAATCACGAAAGTTTAAAACGTTTACCTTAAAATTAAAAATAGTTACTGCTTTTATAATTGAATAAACAGTATTTGGAATTAAATCAAGTATTGTAAATAATAAAATTGTCTAAAATACCTTGATCTATTCAATTAATAAATTAATCGATTTACTGAACAGATTAATTATTTTGCAATGGGATCTAGGTTTTCACATCACTAAATGTCTGTGGTCGGGTTAGTGGCGTCTTTGTTTACACTTTTTATAAATTGGATTGAAATACAATATACATAGACGGTAATTCACATTGGTATCATATTAGAGATTTTGATTTTGAAATCGTCACAAGGTTTATCATTATCATCTTATTATGCTACCAAATGTTTGAGTCTATCTTACATTGATAGCTGTGGAAAAAAGCACCTCGTACTAAGAACTTTCAACACAATCAAATTTTAACTGATGGTTATGTTGCAGCAGCCAACCTGAGCAAGTATGATACGGGTATGTTTGGGGGTATTTTAGCTCAGCCGGCCTCAGACATGGCGTTAATGCTTTTCAGGTTGGCTGATGTGACAAGGAATTCGTTATCATCAATACGGTATTTGACAACTTCTGATTTTGCCATATCTTAATATTATTATGATAATATAGATAAACAGACACCCCCTTATTCATAAACGACAATCAAACCTATTTTAGTTAAAATGCCGCTATAATTCGTTTGTCCTTATCTGTCACTTCGACATTTCTATTTGTTAGAAAGGGACAAAGCATTTGTTAGTTAACATAGGCTTGTTAAGTTTTATGAATAAGGGGGATAGTGTTTAGCGAAGAGAAAATTTAAATCGGTTGAAAATTTTATTTATAGTGATTTTTTAAAAAATCTATATACCTGTCTCTTTCTCAAACGCTTTTCTCTATGCAGCAAGTATGACGGTACTGGCGTGTGACGTCACATGCCAGTATGTCTTTCTCTGTCTAATCTTGAATTTCAAACCTTTATAACTTTGTTATTTGTAAAGGTAGCTTAAAAATTGTTTTTTTATTCAATAACAGGCATTGTGTAGTTTTAATTTATAAAACATATACAAAATAGTCAAATACCGTATTGTGAGATGTACATTTTTTTTCTGGTTAGTTAATGTTTTGCCCTATGGGCTAATGTGACAAATTTGTACGTTGCCAGTGTCAATAAAAAAATAAAAAATAAAAACTGATGGTTATCTGCCTGCAGGTACTTAGAGGCTCACTTAAGGCTAAGAGCGGCGCAAGTTGCGCGGCAACAAGGCGACAACGTGCCCGAACCTCCCCCCTACAAGGTTAGTGTACTGTAGCTTATACTTTAACGAGGCTTCAGCGCACTAAGGGGCTGTTTCAACTGGCATTTGAGGTATCCCATCTTAGGCCTCTAGGTTGGCAACGCATCTGCAATACCCCTGGTGTTGTAGATGTTTATGGGCGGTGGCGATCTCTTACCATCAGGAGACCCACTTGCTCGTTTGCCATCAAGTCAAATAAAAAAAAAAAACATTGATTAGTGTTAACTGACGGTTAAATGTGGTGCCGTCTCTGTCTATTCGAACAAAACAAATAGAGACGGCATCAAATTTAACCTTCAGTTAACACTAATCAATGGATGGTGAAACAGCCCCTAAATGTGACTTTGCAGCCTCATGGGGAGCCGCAGACACATGTTACACTCTCCCTTGTACCGGAACCACGTCTCTGGATACAAAGACTTGTCTGATGAACTGGTAAATCAGCATTGCTTCTTCTTCCACTAATTTACTGTACGACAAACGGCTGTACAGTACAATGTTTGGCAAATACGATACGAAATAACCAACCACGAGCAAAGCCCGCTCGTCTTCGTGAGTTGCAATATTTGTTTTTTTTTAGCAATACGTTAAGATTTTTCTATTTTCTATACAGCCGTAAAAGACGGTGGCGAAAGTCTTTTTCATTTAAAAACAATCTTATATTCTAATTTCTTTTTCAGGCATCAAAATCATCTCCCGAAGAGATCCAGGAACAGATAGAGCTGCTCCAATCGGTGGCGTGGTCCCGCTGGGCGCCGGTTGACGAGCTGGTCGAGCTGGGCGGGATATCGCTGCTGCTGCAAGTTGTAGGATACGCGTACGAGTGGAACTTCAACGGCAGGTAATACACTACACTGCGGTGCCATAAGTCAGTGACAAATCTAGTAGTATGAGCTGCTCCAGCGGTGGCTTGGTCCCGTTGCCCGGTTGTCGAGCTGGTGGGGCTGGGCAGGGTGTCGCTGCTGCTACCAGTTGTAGGTTACGCGTACGATGAACTTCAACGGCAGGGTTACACTCGCCGCCCGCGGTGCCATAAGTCAGTGACAGATCTAGTAGTATGAGCTGCTCCAACGGTGGCTTGGTCGCGCTTGGCAACGCAGAGAAACCTGTGCAAACCTGCGAAGCAATCCAATGGTGTGTGTGAAGTTAGCAATCCGCACTAGGCTCGCGTGTACTACGGCCCAAGCCCACTCTTCTGAGAGGAGGCCTGTGCCCAATTTGTGTATCTCCGCGAAAGTGGAACGGTCTGCAGCGCTGATTTTCTGCCACTGCGGCCTTATTTGCGTAGTATGCGGTACCATCAGCCAAATAAGTGGTCTGCCAATTTTTAAACAAGTTCCTATCAAATGAATATGTCGCTAAAGTGGAACTTTCAAGTTGACGGACACGTCTATTGGCTTATTGTTTTATGACATGCAAACGATTATCAACTTTAGGGTGGTAGGCCACATATTTGGCTGAAGGTACATACTTTTGAAGGGTTAGATTAGTCCATATTTTTGCACTCGACTTTGACATGATGAACATAAAGCGCAGACAGCTAAAAAAGTTGCTTTTTTTGGTAGAATATTCTAGTAAGTAAACTTGAATTTATATTTTTCACTTCTCATGCTCGTAAAGTTAGTATGTATGCTGGATCTAGGCGACATAAAATTTATTTTTATGCTCTTGTGCATAAAGTAAAATCTTCGTCTAAGAGCAAGGCAATTAGGTGTAAACAGCCACAAACAAAGAAGTTTCTACATATTGTTTTGAATAATTTTAATTTATATAAAACTAAAAATCAATCAAATAAATAAACAGTACAATTATAATAGTAATGCGTGAACAATAAAAGGTACATAGTAAGTGAACAATTGTTTCCACTGTTGCTATATCATTTCCTCGCCATCGAAGTGAAAAGCAGAGTGTAAAACTCGAGCATTAAACCCATTTTTCCCTCGACGTGTTTGTTTGAACGTCTCGGTAAAATGGCTCGTTTTATGCTCTTGTTGTACAATCTAATATTAAGCTCCCTTCGCCCCACAGGTCAGAAACCGTGCGGTCCGCGCTGGACGTCGTGTCGGTGTGTTGCGTAGCGCCGCGCGTGCAGCTTCTGCTCACGGAGAAAATTGACATGCGCGACGCGGACCTCACTACGGGTGTTAATATAGTTTTAGGTAAGTTTTTTTATAAATATGATAGGGAGCAAACGAGCATGCGGGTCACCTGATGTAACGCAATTACCGCCGCCCATGGAGATCCATAACCTAAGCTTATGTCTTATGAATGCGTTGCCGGCCCTTTGAGAAATGAGTAGGCTAAAATAATCCCTACTAATATTATAAATGCGAAAGTAACTCTGTCTGTCTGTCTGTCTGTCTGTCTGTCTGTTACGCTTTCACGTCGAAACCACTGAACCGATTTGATGAAATTTGGTATATAGGTATTTGAACCCCAAGGATCAACATAGGATACCTTTTATTCCGGTAGAGGGCGCCACCGCGCGATAACCTAGATCGCGCAGACGAAGTTGCGGGCTTAAGCTAGTTATAAATAAATATCATGGGACCAATGGACCTAGTCCCAAACTAAGCAAAGCTTAGTAAATACGTAAATACCTAAATGCTTAATAAATACATACTTAAATACATTTTAAACATCCAAGACCCAAGAACAATCATTCGTATTATTCATACACATAGTTGCCCTGGCCGAGATTGGAACCCGGGACCTCAAGCTTCGTAGTCAGGTTCTCTAACCACTTGGCCACCCGGTCGTCCTAATAATAACAATTTATAAAAAAAACTCGGTTTACATTGTTCGGCTTCTAATAGACTCGTTCGTAATTCCTTATTTACCGCCCTTAAGACACAATGTACTATTTAACGGTTAACGTTTTCTGTTTGCAGGTGCCGCGGACGGTGAGATCGCCCCGGAGCCGGAAGTTCAGAAGGCCGCCCTGAACGTGCTCGTGAACTGCGTCTGCGCACCCGTGCACAGGGTGAGTTGTTGGCCGCGCCACCAGCGCGACACTGCTATAGTGCGATGAGCGAGTCCAGGGGGAAGAGAGAGGCGGCAAATAAAGAAAATCGGCAGGCATCATATTTTACAATACAATAAATGGGTCAAACATATTTTTTTGAGATGCAACGGATATCCGGCCAGTATTCGGTATCCGGCGTATCCGGCCCTTATATTACTATCCGGCCGGATACCGGATAGTAAAAAAACTTAGATCCCTTCAGGTCCACTTTGTACTTAACACTTTTTTGTAACCTTTTTGTATTTCCTTTTTGTACAATAAAGAGTATAAAAAAAAAAAAAACTTTTAGTTATGATACACTGGTATTTATTTATGTTTTTATCAATTATTAACAACAGTTTATTAATTCTAAGTTAATTTTATTGTATAAAACGGTCCCGCCGGATATCCGGTATCCCGTATCTGGCCAAACAACTACCCGTTGGATCTCTAATTTTTAGTGCCTAAGGATCTTACACATAAATCGATACCATATCGTGTGCTAAGACGCGGTATCATTTCACGTTGCGACTTCCTGTCCTGGAAAATCACTGTGCAATCCTTCACGACACGACGTCGCATTGAAAAATGATGCTGCGTAGTAGCATGACGCGATATCATATCGAGCTTATCTGTAGGAGCCCTTTAGCAGTCATGAAAATTCGCACACATTTTAACAAAGTTGCAGATGCCTAGATAGAATAGTACATTGTGTCTTAAGGACGGTAAATAAGGAAATACGAACGAGAGTCTATTAGAAGCCCGAAGTAGAAGGCTTTAATGAGTCGATGTTCGTAATTCTAGTACCGCCCGTGCGACATACAATGTTTTCCATCACACTTGCTCGTAAACAGTGTCGTAACATGCAGGCTAACTTGGTTGCAACCCCCCAAATAAAACCCTCGACCTTAATGTGCTTCTCATGAAGCCCAAGGTCGGTCAATGAGTTTGTTACTGCATGATGTGCTGCTGCTCCGTGCGCGCGCTGCACACGCACGCCATGCACATGCTGCGGGGGGGGGGGGGAGCTGGCGCTGCCAAGAGCGCAAACAGCGGTATCGCCAATTTTTGAAATTCTAAAGACTCGTTCGTAATTCCTTATTTACCGCCCTTAAGACACAATATGCTATTCTAGTACTATTATTTTAAGTAGTTATTATGACGCTGCACATGCCTAATTGTTGATGTTTATGTTCACAGGCGGGCACTTCAACCACGCGGTTTTCAATTACCGGATCAAGTAAAAAGAAAACCGCACTCAAATCGTACGAGGACGTCATACAGAAGGTCTGGGAGAGCGTACGGACCAATAACGGAATCATGGTGAGATGGACGTTTCTACCTTTTTGCCATAATATCGTATCGCATAGTATCGCTTGGCATAATTATTTTATTTTATCGTCGTAACTCATATTGCAATAAACTTGTTTGTATGAAACTCCTATCCTTTACCTTGTGTTCTAATGTAACTTCATCTACTTTGCTGGTACAGTTGCCAGATAATCAAAAATATCGAAAATGAACTCTAATTCATTAATAATAGAGTGAATGTGCCGATATTTTTCACCTCCTTGGCCCCTTTGAAATATCTGATGGTGACTGTACCAGCTCATTTCTTTGTGAGGTCACAGTTCTAACCTACTTTTCTGTTAGCAATTCATTTCTATGTGGGTGGAGTTTTTCTAGGGAAACAGTGTGTCTTGTGGTTTTGATATGCGAAATTATGCTAAATGAGTCTTATGCCAAGTACGTTTTATGCGAAGTAATTATCCTGTTAAAAAAAATTATGCGACACGCGTTGCTAAGTGAGCCCATTGAGCCCAATGATGAGAACTCATACCGGAGGGGGGCTGCCGCGTGGCCCCGGTTGACCAATCCCAGCGTCCCGCCGCTCGCGGCGCGTGGCTGGGGCGCGCGGCAGAGGCGCCCTGTGACCACAGATTATGAGAGCTGAGGGCTATAATAGGTTTCACTGTCATTGAGTAGAGATAGAAAATCGACTACTTGACATTATTTATTTGCGTCCAAGCAAATTCTAATTGGAAATCAACAATTTTTTTTCATTCATTTACTTATTCATTCACAAGATACCAACATAGAAAAAAGTTTGAATATGGCTGGTTTAGGATGAGGGTAGAGGGATGGTGAATCCTATCGCGAGCGCCTGGGCCACAGAGTAATCAATACAGTGCACCAATTCATGTACTAAAGAAACACTAGTCATTTGTACAGAGTAGTTTTTTGTCGTCAGGTGCTGTTGTCGCTGATGATGGTGAAATTGCCGATCACGGACGCGGACCGGCTGCGCGGACTGGCGTGCCGCGCGCTGGCCGGGCTCGCGCGCTGCCCCACCGTGCGACAGATCATATCCAAGCTGCCGCTGTTCACCACCTCGCAGATACAAGGTACTGTTGTACTACGTTTACATTTACGTTCAGCCACTGCCGCAGCCCCTCGCACTGCCGGAAATAATTCACTACATACTGCTTTAGCGGGATCGAGCTCGAGCCATACATTGACGATAGATATATAGATTGAGCGATACATTGGCCACGTTCCACCTAAAGTCGGCAACGCCCACGACCACGACTGCTTAAATTGCCGTTCCTCTAACGAAAAAAGGCCGCGGGCGTTGTGGGTGAACGTTATTAGTGGAACGCATATCTTGATCGTTGTATGCTCGCAATACAGCGGCGTGGTGAAAACGTTCTGCGAGAGAAGATATTTCGCATAGACTGAAGTTTAATTCAACATGGATTCCCGTAAATTTATGGTGGGGTTTGTGGCAAAACGAATGAGAAATAATGACTCGGAAAGTTCATGAAGTTCTGACGACATCTCGCTCATCTGTCATCTGTCATGGTGAAAGCCCACTCTGACGCACCTATATTCTGTGGGCGCTGTGGGCGCGACGCGGTCGCTAACAGTGACGTCATCTATGACGTCGAACGATCGCCCGCGACGACCACGGGCTTTAAGTGGAACGATGTTGAGGGTGTCACGGTCGTTGCGGACGTTTAGTGGAACTAACCCACTCCGCTTTCGTTAGGTTAAAGATTAAAGTTCCCAGCAGTTTTAAGAACGGCTTGACATCACGGACTCGCACTCCGAACTTTGATGCGCTTTTATTTTTTTGTTTGATTGCCGAAAAGTTTCATTTTGCTCCCATTACTGTGTAAATTTATTCCTGCTGTTTTATTTCCAGTGTTGATGCGAGACCCGATATTACAAGAGAAGCGGCAAGAGCATGTGATGTTCCAGAAATATGCGCTGGAGTTGCTGGAGCGAGTCTCCGGGAAAAGCAAACACATGGGCGCCGAGTTCGAGACGTCGCTCGCTAATATACACAGGGTGAGTGCCAAATTATTACAGATGTAGTGGCGCAATCGTTTTCCATTGTATTTTACCGGAAGAGTTCGTGTTTTTCGTGCTCTTTCAGTTAGCTTCAGTTCCCATCGACACATCGGGTGCCGTCGTTTTCCACTCCTCTGTATGAAAGAAAGAAAGAAGACATTTATTAATATTTACAAAGACACACGAATTCAACAAAATCTGCTTATCTATAAATAGAATTCATTTTTAGAATAAGGATTTACCCTAATTATTAATTTTTGATCTGTCGGCCCTTGACTTATCAAATTGGCCGGTCCTTGGTCAGGCGCCTACCTACGTTCATTAGTGATACGTTTTTGTTTTTAGGCGAACGTGGTAGCCCAGACGCGCATCAACTACAACGAGCGCCAGCTGCTGCAGCTGGTGGCGGCGCACCTGGCGGCGCGCGGCCTCAGCGAGAGCGCGCTCACGCTCCAGCGCGAGGCGCAGCTGCCGGCCCGCCGCCGCCGCACGCGCGCCCCCCCCGCCGCCCGTCTACCCGCCCGCCACGCCGCCCGCCGCCAACATGCCCGCGCTCAGGGTACGTACAGGGCACTATTTCTACAACGTGACAATTGTCAGTGACAAGTCGTCACTACTTTAAAAAACCGGCCAAGAGCGTGTCGGACACGCCCAAGATTGAGTGCCGTAGCTGTGACGAAAAAATTCAAGTGATACTTTCCAAGATTTTTTGTTTCGTACCCAAAAATCGATGATTTTTCTGAGCGAACTTCTTGGGTCTATTTTGGTGTCGTATTGATTTTAGATACGAGGTTTTTTTAAGTAGTGACGATAGTTCGAGTGACAATACAATATTTATTAGTTTACACACCACAAATAATAAGCGATACAGAAAACAAGTACACAGAGAGAAAATTACAAGTTAAGTAATGCCTATTTGTGAGAGAGCCATTTTGAAAATACGCATATAAATGCTAAAAATGGGCAAAATTAATGTGACATACTTTACGGATGGCCTCTGAGCACATTAGTAGCATATACATATAATACAGCAATTTTTTGAGTAACTCTGACACTGTTGTTACTTGAACAACGGGACAGAATAACAAAACAAGACAAAGTTGATTGACCCAATTTAGCCTTCAAAGTTAAAGTGAAAGTCAAAATATCTTTATTCAAGGCTTATGAATGTCAAAAAAAATACCTTCGTATAAATATTTTTCAACTCGTGATCACCGATTCAAAATGATGCATTTATCCACAGTCACGCCTCTCCACGTCCCGGTCGAGTAGTAGCAGCTCGCTAATACGGGATCACCATGATCTGTTCAACAGTAGTATGGGCGAGGACAGTCCCGCGCCCGCCGTCATTAAGTTAAGGTAAGCATAATTTGTCACTAAGGCGGAAAAGTGCAGATGAGGCCAGAGGTGTATCTCACTGTTTCAGTAACAGCCTATTCATTCTATTCTTGAAGAGCTCAAAAGAAGCTTTGAAAGAAGAATCCTGAGCGTAGTCGAGGGTTTCAAAGGCACGAGATGCTAAACAACTTTACAGCCGAGCGAAACACACTATTTTTCACCGAGCGACACCGGCACGACAGCGAGAAAAATAGTTTTTTTTTTGAATAAAGACGAAAAAAATTATGTAATAGAACAAAATGTACTCGTAAATAAGTGATATTTTGTTATTAATAAATAACAACATTAATAACAATGCAAGCAGAAACAAACCTTAAGGTGGTCAACCTTTTCATTCCGCGACTGAGTCAGTAGGTTTAGAAGTACGCTAATCAACACATTATTTTCGTGTGTGTCCAGAGCTTAGAGACACGTTGTATTGTATAGTCTCTTTTGTTTCCCAGGAAAGTGCAAAACCAGTCGTTGAATGTGGGCACGCCGCCGGCGGAGCCGCGCCGCTCGCTCCAGAAGCAGCTGAGCGCGGCGGCCGGCGAGCCGGGGCTGCGCCAGCACCGCGTCACGCTGCACTCCATCATCACCGAGTACCTCTACAACCAGCACGCGCTCTGCAAGAACCCTGTCGTCACCTGCCCGCAGTTCAACCTGTTCGAGTGAGTTGGGTCGTTAAGGTGGGTCCACACGGCACAGACTTTACTCTGCGCAGCGTGTCTGTACAGACTTAAGTCGGTGCAAATGGGACGTGTGGAGGTGAAGTCTCAAGTCTGTAACGACATCTGTGCATTTTTGCATCTGGCATCAAAAACTCGGCGCAGACATGGTTTAAAAGAACAAATAACATGTCTGTATCGTGTGGACGATGCGAGTCGCACATACTTTTGTCCGTGCAACAGTCTGCGCAGCGCAAGTCTGCACCGTCTGGACCCAGCTTTAGGGATGGTTTGCAACCCGTAGCGAATATATTTAATGTGTGAGACAAATTGACGTTCCAAATTAAGAATATGATAAATGATAACCAAGGAATAGAAAAAAATATACCTTGTTTAGAATATTATGGATATAGATTGTACAACAAGTATGTACAACGCGTTCACGTTGTTATACGAACATGTAATGTTATACACTTTGCTTTTCAATTCAATTGCGAGGAAACCAGCGCTGACTCCACCCGAGGAGTCTGCATTTATGCTGAGGCAGGAATATTTCAGGCATGCAACATAGTTATATTATTTTTCACTTCTCATGCTCGTAAAGTTCATGTTTATGCTGGATCTAGGCGACATAAAATGACGTTTTATGCTTTAGTGCATAAAGTAAAATCTTCGTCTAAAACCAAGGTAATACAAAAAAAAAGTTTCTACATATATTTTTTAGTAATTTAAGCATTAAACCCATTTCCCCCTCGATTGTTGATCTATTTTGTTATTGTGTTATTTTACCTATTGTTTGTGAGTCTGGAATGAAGTTTTAAATGTTGAAGGTGTTGTTGTTAGGCCGCACAAGTGCCCGGACCCGCGCGGCGCGGCGTCCGTGTTCAGCGCGGGCGCGGCGCTGAACGTGTGCGCGCGCGCGGCGCGGCGCGAGCTCGGCGTGGGCGGCGGCGGGCGCCGCGCCGACGCGCGCCTCGCGCACTCGCACTTCGCGCACGCGCGCACGCTGCGCCTGCAGGACGACGAGGCTTACTTCACGCACACGATATTCCACGTGAGTGACCGAGACAGACCGCTTCTTTGCGACAAAACTGTGACATCTGAATGAATGAATGAATGAATGAAAGATTTATTAGAAACACACAATGCAACAATATTTTTACAGAAATTACTTAATATAATAGTAGGTAAGTATGTTAATGCCTATTACAGTGTTGACTGTGGTCTCTAAAAGGAGTCCACTCAGCATGTGTCGCCGCAGATAGTGCAACGACGCTGATTTTTCTGGTAATAGCGCAACTTTGGAGATAGCACAGTTTGTCGCAAAGGTGCGAGACGGTGTCGCACGTAGGGACACTACTCGTGAAGCTCTTCGCAGGATTTGTAGCTTTACCTTCCCTTACCTTGCGCTAACGGGGCGTAGTTCACTCGCACCATCATCCACGTGAGTGTTAAGTGTGATAGAGACACAGGCAGAGTGTCGACAGGCGACAGGCTGTGAGGGTGAGGTGACGAGGTGTACTTCAAGCACTTCATCTTCCACGTGAGTGACAGAGACGGTGTGTCGGCAGGCCACCTATACTACGACCATTACAAACGTGCGAACTGAGTCATAAATCATTTTAAAAAGTACCTCTCGCTCGCACTCACAGGCCTTATGGGACTGCCTCCCTAGTGTCACACTACACACAACACTAGGGCAGTCCCATAAGGCCTGTGAGCTCGAGCGAGATGTACCTTTATAATGATTTATGACTCAGTTGGCACGTTTGTAATGGCCGTAGTATAGTGTCTCGACTCGCAAGCCTCTTCGCTGGCTGGAAGGTGACGAGGCTTATTTTACGCACACGATCTACCACGTGAGTGTCAAAGACAGACAGTGTCGACAGGCCGCCAGGACTCGCGAGTTGGGACACTAGGTCCTCCGATACGCGAGTCAGGCTCGTAGCAGGCTGCAAAGTGACAAGGCGTACTTCACGCACACCATCTTCCACGTGAGTGTCTGCACAGACAGGGACAGGCAGAGTGTCAAAACGCGACCAGGACTCGCGAGTCGGGACACTAAATCCTAGTGTCTCGACTCGTGAGGCTCATCGCAGGCTGCGAGGTCGAGGCTTAGTTCACACTAGACGTGTGCGCCGCGCCGACCCGCCGCCGCCGCCGCCATTTTTTCGACGCCGCCGCCGCCGATCAGCGTATCGGCGTAAAATCGGCGCGAGTTCAAAATGTTTTCTATACTGAATTTCTGACTTTCGAAGCATTCTATATTTTACTACAATTAATTATTATTAGTCATTGATTACATCATCATCATCTCAGCCATAGGACGTCCACTGTTGGACATAGGCCTCCCCCGTAGACATCCAGTTGCTTTAGTTGTGAACCCGCGGCTTTAACCAAGTCATCCGTCTATCTCGTTGGTGGACGTCCTGCTGCGCTTGCCGATCCGCGGTCTCCACTCGAGAACTTTTCGGCCCCAACAGCCATCTGTTCTTCGTGCTATATGACCTGCCTATTGCCACTTCAACTACTAATTCGCTTGGCTATGTAGGTGACCCTTGTTCTTCTACGTATCTCCTCATTTCTGATTCGATCCCATAGAGAAACCCCAAGCATAGCTCTCCATAGCTCGTTGAGCAACTCTGAGCCTACGTATTTATAAGGCATATAGTGAAGCACAACGTTTCAGATCCATATGTCATCACTGGCAACACACATTGGTTAAAGACATTCGTCTTCAGACACTGAGGAATTTTGTACGAAAAGATATTGCGGAGTTTCCCGAACGCTGCCAATCCGAGTTGGATTCTACGATTAACCACCTTCACGAAGTTGGACTTATCTAATTGGACGGTTTGTCCTAGGTATCATACGCGTCAACAACTTCAAGAACCGAATTCTTCACCAAAATAGGGGTAGACACCACATGGACATTCGACATGACCTTTGTCTTGCCCCTATGCATTTTGAGGCCTAGGTACCCGTTGGGTTGGAGACTCGATTGAGGCCTTCGAGCATTGTGCATTGTGCTGAGTTCTTCCATCGACTTTGCCATGACCACCACGATATCGTGGAAAACGAAGGTGAGTGATGTAATGTATTCGCCGTTGATATTGATGCGTAGTCCTTTCCATTCCAGAAGCTTGAAGGCGTCTTCCAAAGCGGCAGCAAACAGTGTCGAAGATATGACATATCCCTGTCTTACGCCTCTTTTCAAGGGCATCGCCTTCGAACTCTGTTCCTGTACTCGAACCGACATAGTGGCATTTTATACAAACACTTCAACACTTCGATATATCGATAGTCGATACGGCATCGTTGGAGACTCTAGCACTGCCCACGTTTCGACCGAATCAAAGGCTTTCTGGTAGTCCACAAACGCTAGACATAGCGGCAAGTTATACTCTTCGTTCTTCTGTATGACCTGCCGCAGAATGTGGTCTACGGTAGCCTTTCGGAACCCGGCTTGTTCGGTGGCTGGAAGTAATCGACCCTGCGTTCGAGACGATTTACAATTACCTGGAAAACAGCTTATAAACATGGCTCAACAGCGAGATGGGCCTGTAGTTCTTCAAAAGGGTGTAATCGCCCTTCATGAAGAACAACACACAACGCTCTTGTTCCACGCTTCTGGCGTTGTGCCTTCGAGCAAACGGAATTAAAGAGCCTCTGAAGGACTTTAAGAGCCGTTGATCCACCCGCCTTCATAAGCTCTGACGTAATTCCGTCCTCACCCGGCGCCTTGTTGTTCTTAAGCTGTTTCAGGGCCATCCTTATCTCGTACAGGCTGATATCCGGGATATCTTCTGTAGGTATAGTGTCTGGTCAGTTTTGCTCTTGGGTCTTGAGTCGCCGCGCTGAAAACGGCTTAGTAACCGACTCGTAGAGCCGTCCATAGAACTCCTCGATTTCCCTAACACTTCCGCTTTAGTCCACGCTACACTGCCATAATCTCTCTTCAGTTTTGTCATTTGGCTTTGCCCAATCCAATAGACATATCTCTTGCGAACACTTTAGAGCCTTTATTCCGCTCAATCGTATCTTTAACACGAGCGGAATTAAAGGTACGAATATCGTGTCGCAAGGATTTCGAAATTTGTCTATTCAGCATCATCGGGAGACTGCAGTCGAAGCGAGCGTCGTTCAGCCATAAGGTTACTCATACATACATAGGATATACTCCGGAGAGTTTCCAAGTTCTACTGGTACGGTATCGGTGATAGAGAAGAAGAAAAATGTCCCGTTTAAGAAAATTATATTTGTCCGTGACAATTACAGCCGCTGCAAGGCGTCAATTAAAGCTTCATTGTCTATGTCTTAGCACGGAGGTCGCTACAGTTGATATGTTTCGTGCTTTTTTACATTTTATCTAATTTTGTTATAAAAAAATATTTAAATTCTCCGCGCCGAAATCACGCCGAAAACACGCCGCCGCCGCCGATTTTTGACCGGCGCCCGCCGCCGTAGATTTTAGCATCGGCGCACACGTCTAGTTCACACACACCGTTTCCGACGTGAGTCATAAAGCTAGAGCCCGACCGTGACCATACCTCATAATTTAATCTAGTTTTGCCACACCAATGGAATTTCATAAATTTGATCTGTATACGTACAGTCAAGGAAACTGAATCACGAACCAGGGTGGAATCTTTGTGCTACTAATGTCATGTTGACATCCCATACATTTGCCAAACAAATCATAGCGAAATAGATTATGAAAAGGTTATTTTATGATTTAGTTTCCTTGGATGTAACATTGATTTATGCACGTATATTTATTTTATAGCCGACGCAACAGCAGCTCCTAGCAGCGACATCGTCGGGCGACATCCGGTTATTCAACTTGTTTAGCGGAGCCGAAGAAAACTCCTATCAAGTTCACGAGTCCTACATATACCACATGCAGGTAAGCTATACTCGGAAGAGGAGATTCCCAATCTTTTTTATCAAAACGAAATCTAAGATTTTAAAGGGAAAAAGATTTCTAGTGCGTCGGATGAGAGAATGAGGGCTATCGCGTATGAATTCGCCGCTAGAGGCGCTAGTGTAGCGTGAGGTCTCCGAAATGTCAAATCTCGTAGTGTTTAGGTGACCTACGCGGGTTTATTTATAAATAGAATAATTTTGTGAATATTTTGCAATATCTGGAATTAATTATGGCAAATATGCGTTCCGGGGCAATAAATGTCTGTGTTTTGAGACAGTTTTGTCTTTCGGAAACCTTTGTCCTCCCTTTTTTCCGAACAAAACGGGGACTATGCAACACTGTGGCATGCTCGACATTTTTATGGTACGGTTTTAAGGTGTATTAAATATGATTTTAATCTAAACTTTGTTTTCACGCCCGTAATAACAGACTTTGAAAGCCATACTTAAAAACCTCACGCAACAGTGCGCCATCTAGTGAGACAAAAACGATAGCCCTCATTGGGTTGGTTGTTGTACCTGAAGTAAATATTTATTTAATTGTACAGTTATATTAAAAGTTTTATTGATGTTACAGATGTATAAATTTGTCCATGACGCCTTGTAAAGGCACACACAACAATACTTATAAACTAAATATACTACTTTAATTTACGTATATAGTGCTTTATACTTTCGTTATTTAGAGATTAATTTACTGTATATATAATAGTAGGTTATTGTCGTGGCCTGGAAGTAGGCAATTGCTGGCTGAGTATGAGTATTAAACGGTCGAGCTTGCGAGTCCGTTTAACTAATACGAAGCCAGCAATTGCTATTCCAGCCGAGACTAATATAAAGCTTTTCTCTAAAATGGTGAATACTTCTGAAATAGAATAAACTTTTTCTCAAAATATATTATACGTAAAATTTAATTTATTCCAATATTTTTTCTTATACTTTCCCGCCTTTTTTCATTAAAAATAAAATGCAGGTGTATTTTTCCACCGAAACACCACAAGCTATTTCAGACCTAATAGAAAAGTCCGAGTTCCAACAAAAATCTGATACCGGCCATTAGACTTGGCTGTATACGATTTGTGCCAACATTTCCATGGCCTTTTAACTTAAAAAAAATGTGACTGATTGCAGGCGCGCTAATTCATTATTGTCGAGCTAGCGCGCCTGCAATCTTTTTAACTTTTTAATTTTTCGCTGACCATAAACTATGCACTTCACCTTCTGATATGTAAAGAATAATGTCAACTTTTACGGTCATTTTTGAGTAAAACATTATAATAGAACAGCCTTCTTGCCTAAATAAATGTTCGGGACCATTTTTGATTATTACTAAGTTGGATTTTGGTATCAACAATTTGTTCCTAAATAACTTGTATAGCGTGGGGTACGCCACAATAGTGAGAATTTGTTGTGCTAACGTTCTGCTAATAAAAACAAATAATATTTGAAAAAATAAAAATCGATGTACATTGTACATTTCTTACGACTTTGTAATGCGATTTGGAACGTATAGGCGACTTATGGTTGTTGCGATGTTTGGATGGCACGATTGGGGGCGACGTGATGAATATGGTAGCACAGTCAGAGCGTATAGCCAAGATATGCGGGTTCCAATCCCGTCCAGAACCTTTGTCGTCCTTAAAGCCGCATTCAGATTTGTGTGTCGTGTTGTTGTGATGCTCTCTGTCGTGATGGCTACTGTTCACATTTATGTGACGTGTTATGAAGAACACTGGCGCGTGCACACTAGTCCAACGCGTTGTGTCGTGTCGCTGCGCCGCCCCCCGCACCTCACCCGTTCTGACGCGGACCGGGGTAGCTTGTGATGCGACAACACAAGCCGTCACAACACACTGCATCAGATAAGTGTGAACGCAACCATATAAAGTGTATGAAACCGATACCGTTCTGACGCGTCACGACACAACACGACACATAAATGTGAATGTGGCTTAATCGTTGTTCTTTTGTTTAGGCGAGTCGAGACGGCCTCTTGCTGCTAGCGTCAGCGACCACTACGTGGCGGCCGCTCTCCGCACTGTGGAATATGAAGGAGTTCGAGCAAATGTGAGTCGCCGTTGTATTTCGTATAGATTTTATTAGTCAGGTAACATTTTGAGATTCTACGCTAAATCTATTTTGTTTTAAGTGGAAGTTAAATTTATTTCTAAAGTAAACGTGTATGTTCTATTCTATATATAGAAACTATGGCCCTTATATTTTGTTGAATCCCTGTATGTAATATGTTTCAAATGGTTATTTTTATGTTTACATGACATTTTGTACTCGTATTTATTTTCATCGTGATAAAATAAAAACCCTTTGTATACCCAGCGGCACAATATTTGGCCCACCTTTCATACAAAATTACATTTGAGGGCCAGATTTTTTGCCGCGCAGTATATTACTATTGTTTGTGAGAATTATTGGTTAGTGAAACGAATGGGCTATGCGGTTGATCGCGCGGTTTTAGCGCGCCGTCCCTCTTCAAAGTATCGTTTGAGAAAGAGATAGCGCTAAAACCGCGCGGTTAGCCGCACAGTGCGTACGTAGCCTAAAGGAGCGGACACACCGCTGCTTAAAAAACGGCGACGGTACGGATTCGCAGTGACGCATCGTATCCACACCGCTGCTTAAGAGGCGACCTACGCCAGTCACTGCTATTTTTAAACAGACGTGGTATAAATTGGTGTACTTCGTGGCAATAAAAAAATATTACGATATCTTGATCGTATTCCTGAGTTAGTCGTTGCTTTCAAAACACGTTTAAACTAATTTGGCTCGATAGATTTTATTGCCAAAGTGAGCTCTTACTTTGATTTAGAAACCAAAAATACTCCGTTATTTATAAAGACACTATAATCAAATTACTAAGTCTGATTTACAAACAAAACGTAATAATAATATCTGTCGTGTTATTTCTTAAATCTAAATCGTAATTTTTTGCATTTATTTTATTTCCAATTTTTGATGAGCAAAGACTTACGCCACGCCGACGACATATTGCTTCTCTGTCACTTCAACGCAGAGAAACAGTGAGCGCTTAGGTGCTCTGCCTGATTGACCTGCGTCGCTTTTCTCCACAAATTCATTTACGAAAAAAAACTTTTACATTTACACTTCTTTCATAACACTCAATCTATGAGTAAGGAAATTATTATTAAATTACGTTATCACTGTATTTTGGGTATTTAAGGTGTTTAGGATAGTCAACACCGAGAAATAAATTAAATAAAGCACAAAAAAAACAAGAAGCCCTCATACTCGTACAATGACAGACAACATGTCAGAAGATGTCAGAAGTTGTAAAGTAGTGTGTTGTTTATTACAAGAATTAGGTAAGTACAGAAATTGGTTAGTAGTCTAAATAGTTTTATTGGCTCCATATTTGTCTATTACTTATAAACTGATAACTACCATAGTAGGAATATAGGACATGTGTTCAAACTTAATACGTGTCTGATACGAGTATATAGCCTACCCAACGAAGACCAAAAACTGCCTCTCCGGGGAAATCTCGCGTATAAGTCAATTTTGGCATAGTTGTAGGGGATGTGTTTAAGACACATACTAAAAGTAGGTACTGATGGGTGGGGGTAGAGCTAACGGGTGGGAGGAGTTTGTGTAAAAGTCCCATTTAGTTTTCGTAAATAACTCGTAAACCACAGCAAAAAATGTTCTAAAACATAAGTAATCTACATAAAATTCTCTACAAAAAAAATTCTAAACATTTTTTTTAAGTATGGCGATGGATGGATGTTTGTTACTCTTTCACGTAGAAACTACTGAACGGATTTGCATGAAATTTGCCATACAGGTAATAAATACCCTGGATTAACATGTTCTACAGTAAAAAAACGCACTGAGTCTCTGAACCAGATGATGATACATCTACACTACACAAGCACTATTTTAGTACAGTAAGTACCTACATTATTTTGAGACACCACTAAATAACATGACTTATATAAAACAAATATTTACTTTATTAATCGTTGGGTAAAGTAACTTATTGATTGAATTTTATAACGGGCAAAGTTATTTAGACCACATTGCCCACATGCGTTATAATAGTAGAAAAAGTTCTCACTTACAGGTTCAAATACTGCACTTTGTGCTTTTGTATTAGTGTTAATAAATATCCTTCTTTCTTTCTTTATACGTAATTTCTCCACTCTTGGAACTCCAGTTTTATAAATCTAAAGTACAATTAAAATAGTAAATAATTTATTAATTCAGACAAAGTGATTGCATTTAGTCGTTAGGTAACAGTTCATAGTTTAGTTTTCTAGTAAGCCGTCCTTTTATCAAATGGCACAGTTTTTCTGCGAGTACTCGTATCTCCAAGAATATTTATGTTGAGTATGAATATCCTACTTGTGTCAGTTCTTGACTTTTGTTTTTTTTAATGTATTTATTATCAGTATGTAATCAAGCGATTTGTTGCAAATTTTAAAGTTGTTCTTTATATAGATTTACATCGCCACTCAAAAATCATATAAATTTAAAAAAATACCAAATAAAAAGACACATTTCTTTATTTGGTTTTGAAGTAGTGACACCTCTAACTTTTTTCTAAGAATTAACCATACATTGACCTACTACTTGCCGAAATATCAAAGTTTTGTAGGTGGTACTTCCTATTAAAAATAAGGGACATACGTGGCATAGTTCTGTATTCAATCGGTGTTTTTAGTGTCATATACAAACTGTTGTTGTTATAATTTGTTATTGGTTATTAGCGTTTTACTCATAAATATGATAAAATTATTAGAAAACTCCAACATAATATAGAGGTGTTTGTATACATACGACATTGATAGAACACTGATTGAATACAAATTGCTGATTTTTGACAGGACCCCTGTCCCTGTTTGGAGTAACGCCTGGAAAATTTTGATATTTAGGCAAGCAGGCGAGAAAAAATCTAGAAGTTGACACCTCTGTCATGCTGAGGATGCTGGTCTCTTTTTCTGGTTTTTCTGTGCATCTATATTTCAGTTTGTATTTTCCTACCTACTATGGCCTTGTTGTAACAGGATCATAGCGGGTAATATTTGGAATTGGAACTAATATTGACACAAAAGTACATTGTGCATTAAGGGCTGTAAAAGGGGATTATTAACGAGAGTCTATTAGAAGCCTGAGCTTAACTGACTTCAGAAAAAAGGAGGAGGTTATCAATTCGGTTGTATTTTTTATGTTGGTTCTGAATTTTGGGCAAAAAACCTTCAACTTTGCCTTAGGGCCATTTTCTTATAAAATCGATTGTCACGAATGAGTATTTTTTGTTCAATAAAGGGCTTATATAACTCTCTATTCTAACATATAAAAATAACAGTTATCAGAGCAAAGTACAATGTTTATTTTGTGTTTATCAAAATTTAAGTTTGTAAACGTAAGTGCTTTATAAATTATAAACGTGGGTAATTTTACTCAATATAATGTCCACTTGTGATTGAAAAAATTGCCCGCCAGGCAATGTTATGTCCTTTGAATGTTTTATCCGACTGTACGAAGCAAATGAGGTTTTTGGTTTTCAAATAAAAAATCGATACCTATCTGCAAATGGATCCATATTTTAGTGTATACCTACCTAAATGAGTATAGGTATTATAAGTTATCTTCAGTTTTGTCTACATTTTGAGAAATATATCTTGCTTAATTTTTAATATTTTGATATAGGTATTTCTCTAGCAAGAAATTACTAATACACTTTTAGAAATGTAGGTGTATTTCATAGGCCATAGTTAAATTAAAGTGTACCTAAGAAAATAAAAGTAAGGTGAACTTTAGTATTGTGTCACCCGAAAGACGTCCACTGCTGGACATAATAGGCCTCTCCCAAGGCTCTCCACTCAGACCGGAGTACAATAAAGAGTCATTGTATTGTATTGGAATGCAGCTTTGAAAATACTCATAATAACCGAATTTTCACATTTTTCGTAATTTTGGCGATTTCAAGTTAATAAAAACGAATTACCTAAGTACCTAAGTACATAAAATTGAATCAGTTTGAACGTGGGAAATTGTAACGTCATAGCCTTGTCATAGCAGTCAGTCTATGACGTATTCAATACAAACTCCATAACAAACGATCGTTTTGACATTTCTGATAAACTTTAGCGGTACCGTATTTCGCCGCGCTGCGCGCGAAAACGCGTCGCTGTCAGATAACGCCTACGAACAAATCGCGGTTGCACGCGATCTATCTCAGAGGGGTCGCGGGGGTGAGGTACAAAACCGCTCGCGCAGTTTGGCGTGGGTGGACTCTTAAAATACGCAAACGGTGCGGAATCGCTGTGACGTGCCGTAAACGTCACGACTTTTGTTCGGTAAAGACCTGACGTTTACGGCACGTCACTGCGATTCCGTATTTTAAGCAGCGGTGTGGAGAGCATACGATAAAAACGGTGCGCATACGGTGCGTCACTGCGATTCCGTGCCGTCACCGTTTTTTAAGCAGCGGTTTGACCGCACCTTTAGTCGTGTTAACAACAGTATCGGCCGGGGATAATTCAAGAAGGCTCTCCCCAGGTTCCAGCTAGACAACGAAGAATACGTGGAGTTCTCCAAAATGTCCGACGACCGCATCATCGGCACCAAAGGGGAGACGGCGACGATATTCGACACGCGCACCGGCCGGGAGCTGCTGACCCTCAGCCCTTCCATCAGCAACCAGTACGCTAAGAACCGGGCCACGTTCAACCCTACCGATGAGCTGGTGTTGTCAGGTACGCTTGCCAAATTTGTTTATATTATACTAAGGGGCTGTTTCACCATCCACTGATTAGTGTTAAGTGTTACGTTAATGTGATGCCGTCTCTATTTATTTTGTTCGAATAGACGGAGACGGCATCACATTTAACCGTCGGTTAACACTATTCAATGGATGGTGAAACAGCCCCTAAGTGTTATTTTGATTTCCGTTAACTTTTAAGGGAAAATTCAACAGGTCAAGTGAATGAAAAAAACAGTGTACAGAGTGTTCGGGAGGGATCCAAATAATTTTGCCGGCGTGTTCCTGCCCATGTTTAGAAAATAAAATGTCGTGAATGTTGTAAAATGTATAAGCTGTATTCGGCTTAGTTTTCGAGTAATTAATAATTCTTGTTTTGAAAATTCCCGTATTTGCGAGACCGACACAATACCATAACGCAGACTGCATAAATAAAGTTCATTCCTGACACTAGCATTGTTTATGTGGAAAATTTCCCACCAATAAGTCAAAATAATAAATAAATAATAGATAATCTAAAAGTTCAATCGCAACATCCAGATATTGGTGTCAATTGTCCCATGATATTCTTTATCTACAAGTGGTCGATTTTTTGACATTGTTAAATAAATGTTGACTTTGACTATTATTACTTTACTATCATTATTTAGGATGTCTGACATTAGCATGTTGCTTGCAGACGGCGTGCTGTGGGATGTCAACTCCGGCAAAGAGATACACAAGTTCGACAAGCTAAACCAAACGCACAGCGGGGTGTTCCATCCCAACTCACTAGAAGTAAGTGCTGTCAAAGATATCTTTACACTTTTATCTTGTCGCTGTCACTTCATGCTTGAACTTTTGTCACAGAATAACTAATAGTACTACCGTAGCTTTTGTGTGAAATTCTAAGATGGCATGAAATTTTAAGAACGACCTTCACTTGTCTGTTTATTAGTTTAGTTTAGTTTATTTATTCACTCAACATTACAATTACATTACATAAATACATTAAGTCAGATTATATAAGAATTTATGCTGAGATCGTCAAAATTTGTAAAAATAAGCAAATATAAAAAACAATCAATAAAATACAACGTCAAAATAAATTAAATTCGTCCTCAAGGGGAGTTGTCAAGAAATCAAATTATTAATTATGTCAATGAAAAGTAACTAAAACTATAAATAAATGGTATCTCAAATAGGGATCGTCATAACAAAATAAATTTACTTAAAACATATTTACAAATATTCAAATAATGTCAAGAAAAGATTATTTCCGAAAACTCACTTACAGAATACAGAGGGTTATCCATCAAAAGGCTTTTCACCCGGCGACCGAATGCCTCTTCGCTCAGGTCTTTTATTTCGGCTTTGGATAAACTGTTTGAGATTTTTGCTAGTGCTGCATTCTGACGGCAGAACATTGTAAAGGTTGCCTGGAAGCGATAAGGCCGCCTATTGCCTACCTTAGAAAATCTCTATGTATATACTTGTGTTCTCTGTACTGTTTACTGTATTGGTGTGCAATAAAGAGTTTGTATTGTATTGTATTAATATTCCCTATTGTTAACTTTCTCATACAAAATAGTGACTATTATGTAAAACTAGTCGTTACCCGCGACTCCGTCCGCGTCGAATGCGGTTATCGCTATCCCGCGGGCACTATGCAATTTTCCGGGTTAAAAATTATCCTATGTCCTTCCCCAGGACTTAAACTATCTGTATACCAAATTTCACCTAAATCGGTTCAGCGTGATGAAGTAACAAACAAACAGACTTACAAACTTTCGCATTTATAATATTAGTGTGATATTATGGTAGGTCATTTTTGTAGTTTAAGGCCCAGATAAATTAGCGTTGCAGCTTTTGACGTTGTTCAGCTATCTGGCAATAGATGGCGCCACAAACAAGTGGCTATAATTTGTACGATGTCAAAAGTGACGAATGATAAAGAATCGTATACGCATAATAATGTAATTTTTTATTTTACAGGTCATATCAAATACAGAAGTGTGGGATCTAAGAACATTCCATCTACTAAGAACAGTGCCCACTTTAGACAAATCAGAGGTAAGCAATATCCCAAGACACAGAGAGAGACTAAAATCCACCTATAGAATTGCACAAAATGACCGCTCCTCCTCCGTGGACAGGGAGTTGGTAGTTTAAACCCTTCAGACGCACATTGACCAATACGCATAATTAACGATGAAAATAGAATCATCAATACCAACCGGTAAACCGTTTAAACATTCATACAAAACCGGGAACCGGAGCCAGAGGCAATACGGTATTTGACTATTTTGTATATGTCTTATAAATTAAAACTACACAATGCCTGTTATCGAATAGAAAAACAATTTTTAAGCTACTTTTACAAATAACAAAGTTATAAAGGTTTGAAATTCAAGATCGTCACACGCCAGTACCGCCATAATTGCTGCATAGAGAAAAGCGTTTGAGAAAGAGACAGGTATATAGATTTTTCAAAAAATCACTATAAATCCAATTTTCTCGCTGCACTCCGTTCATTGGAAGGCTTTAGGCTGCCTGTACCAATGTACTTCAAGGTAAGGCCTTGATAATAAGCTATTTATAAGAAAACTAGCTTTTGCCCGCGGCTCCGCCCGCGTGGTATTCGGTTATCGCGCGCTGTTCCCTCGGGAACTGTGTATTTTTCCGGGATAAAAGTAGCCTATGTCACTCTCGGGCCCATAAACTATCTCTATGCCAAAAATCACGTCGATCCGTCGTTCCGTTACGGCGTGAAAGACGGACAAACACACAAACATTCAAACACACTTTCGCATTTATAATATTAAGTATGGATGATGAACGCCGTTTTCGTACGTTTTAGGTGATCTTCAACCCGAACTGCTCTGCTATCTACGCGGTGTGTTCGGACCAGGACTCGGAGGAGCGAAGCCAGTTCGACACCAGTTTCAAAACGCTGGATCCGTTCGACTACTCCAGTATAGGTCAGTGACACACTTGTTCATAAACGGTTACTGGCTTTGTTGTAAAACAAGAATGACACGTACTTTCAATATCAAAATGTCATATGTCAGATTGCGGGTCCAAATGGAATTCCGTAGTACAATCCACGCTTAAATTAAGAAGAATTCTAATCCTCACAGAATAAAATACTACTTGGACCGTTTACGTTGTACTTCTAAAGTCAAATGAAGGTCACTGCTTATGTTTTATGCCATGAACAGGAAACAAATTAAAAATCATTTATCTCAATTCAATATTACTCGTACGTTGTAAGAAAAAAAGACAACCCCGATTAGGGAGTTCAAAAAAAAAGTATACCTTTTCTTTCAAAATGTATTTAATTTTTTTATACATATTTTATGAGTCAGTTTTGTGACGCCCATACTACTACTACGTCACAAAACTGTAATATTTCTTGGACACTTTTTTAAACTATCGTAATCGATTGTGCTCTTGATTCTGAGTAGTAGAAACCATATTTTTTCCAAAATAAAAAAAGAAAGGGCACACTTTCTTTGAAAACGCCGATTAACAATAAACATTTTTCTGTGCAACTGTATCACTGTAGTCTAGTTAACACAAATCAATGGATGGTGAAACAGCCCCTTAATAGTGAATTGGTCCAAAAAATTTTTTTTTTCAAAATTTTTGTTTAACTCTTCGTTTGCAGCTACTATCGACGTGAAACGAAACATTTACGCGTTAAGCGTGAACCGGTACGGCACGCAGATCTCGGTCGTCGAGAACATGGGCGACTTTGACCAGATGCAGGAGTCCGCCGTCAAGATATATGACGTGGGACGGAAGCGCGACCACGACGATGACGCCGTACGTACACTCATAATAATTATGCTAATAATACTAACAAAAATCCTCTCTAATATTGTTTAGAATATTTTGTACAAATGTGGGTATCCATATCTACACCAACCCACTTTAATTTTAGGTATTATCTAACGGCACAGAATAACTAATAGTGCTACCGTACAGAAGGGACTCTCTCGAACAAAAGTCAAGTTTAGGTATAAATCGTTACCTACTCTTACGACTTGCACGCGAAATTGAAACTTATCATGTTATAAAAGCGTTCATATTCCGTTGGGCACTGTTCCCACCGAGCACAGGGTTCCCACTCGCCGATGAATAAAGTTAACAGTGGGTATTAATATAAATTCAATAAACCTTTGATAAATAAGTAAATATACTTTAACATAAATGACAACAAAGCATGATAAACAATGATAATAACCTACTTATCTACCTACTACTCGTACCTTTGCCTACTACAGATTTCCGTATTGGCGAAACCATGTCTTAATATTATTTGTGACCAACCAATTAAAGAATTTTATCACTAGATAACTACTAGTACCAGGCACTACTACTAGGCAGGGACTTGGGAAATTAGAGAAGTAAAGAGAACGACATTTCAATATCTTTCGGAATGTTTTAAAATGATAATTCCGATTTATTTTATCTTCTTTTTATTAATACATCCGTAAACACAACAATATAACTTACACGAGATATATCGTTTCGAAGTCATTGTTGCAAAATAAAATATGTGGGCATCTACACAACACGTGCCACGCATTCAGCTCCAGCCTGTGAGCCGAGCGGCAAGGCGGCAACCCACTGCCGTGCGCCTAATGATTAGGCGCGCCGGCCGAACCTACCTAAACTGCAGAGTGTCCAAGCCCTGCTAACGGTGGCATCTTTATTGGTTAATATTAGTTATAGGTTAGATCTAAGTTAGATTGTACCGTTTGTGCCCAAATAAACATTAAAATAGCCATAGCACTAATGAGAAGGTTAGTGAGAAAGTTTAATTTATTGCGGAGGTCCGTATCATTTAACTAAAAACAATTACTTTGCTCACCCCCGACCTTACGATAGCAACGTCTATGCAACAAATGTGTGTTCATGCAGCTCCTCCACCTCCACGCTGTAGGAACACACACAAATGTTACCATCGCCCACCACCGTACACTAACGCATTTCAAACTCGACCTGAGTTCATTCTCAGAGCAACATATCGTTCACCTTGCTACCAGATGTTACATTAATAAAATAACCAATATTTGTAATAAGTATTAGTGAAAATAACGAAGGTGTCGAACAATATAGTTGTATTGATTGTTTGTTGCAGGATGAAGAAGAGGAGGACGATATGGCGGGCGGCTCCGAGAACGACGACGGCTCCGACTCCGGCTCCGATAACGACGAAGAAGGTGAGCACCACTATTAAAAAAAAATGAGCATCATACAATTTTTGTAAGTTCTGATTTGTGGTGTGCAATCCTACTCATACTTATATTATAAATGCGAAAGTTTGTGTGTGTGTATGTTTGTTACTCCTTCACGCTACAACGGCTGGACGCATTTAGATGGAATTTGGTACGTAGATAGATGGGCGTCTGGAATAACATAGGCTACTTTATTTCCTGATATTCCCACGGGATAGGCATAAAATCTCGAAATAAAAACCGCTGGGTTTAGAGTCATGAAATTTGGTATGTAGCGACGTCTGGAATAACACTTCCCACAGGATAGGGATAAATATTGCAATTTCTGGGTTTAGAGTAATGTAATTACTAATTTTGGACAGTTGTTCTTGACACAACCTCAATGAAGACCACGATCGAAATTTTGGGAATTCCCAGAGGAATTTTGTAAAATTCCGGAATTTAAATTATAACTATCAGATCGAATAGTTTAAGCGTGCAAAGCAAAGGGTAGACTCTTGTCAATAATATTTGTACTGTATTGTATGGTGTGCGTTTGTGTGCAGCGTCTAACCTGCTCCGCAACGCGGTGATGGGGCTGCGCGGGGGCAGCTCGGGCGAGAGCTCGCAGGACGGCGAGGAGCGCCCGCGCAACCGCCGCCGCCTGCGCCGAAGACAGGTAACACCAACACCCACTATAGGGAACATTACTCTGCAGTTTTCTGCCGTCAGAGTGCAGCACTAGCACAAAACAATAAACAGTTTTTGAGTATCTTATGTACGTCATAATATCATATTATTTCAATAAAATTTTTGGAAATACAGGGATTCCGGGGTCATGAGCAGGAGTGAAAGGGGTGATGAGGAGATTCACACTGAGCAACTTTTACTATGGGACCAGCCACGAAAAGGCAAAAAAAAATCTGCTGTTCCATACATTTCGGATAGTTAGCGATCAATTATCTCTTGATTATATGGTTTTTTTTTGCCATTTCGTGGCTTGTCCTATAGTAAAAGTTGCTCAGTGTGAATCTCCCCATCACCCCTTTCACTCCTGCTCATGACCCCGGAATCATCCAGTATAGCTCTATCTTTATTATCGATGTAAATATAATGTTATTTTGTTACTAATAAATATGTCATGATTCTATGGTTACTAATACTCTTTGGCCATGATCCGTCATGGCGACAAAATATAAAGTGAACTGACGTTGTCATGGCGGTTTGCGCTAGTGTCGCCCCCTGCACAGAGCTTTTCCTAATATGCCCTATTGGAACGGGAGGGAGGACTAAGGCGATGTTTGTTAACCTCGGGTAGTCGGGTCGCGACCTGAGTTTGGGCCCTGAGGCCTTATTTGTCCAACGCACTCAGAATCACTATCGTTTTCATCATTTTCTATTTTGTCACACGATATACGATGAGGATAGAAGGGCATCGTGAATATGGCCACCAGCGCTTGACAATACGGTCATTATTCCTAAAAAGCGAGGAACGGCCATCTCTTAATTTTTATTTGCTAACGTTTAGTGGAAAGGCTTTGCGTACTTTGCTCAAGTTCAAATGCAAAATGTATTATTAATTTTGTTATTTTTTTGCAGGCGGCGGAAGGACAGAGCAGCGACAGCGACGGCGACATGGACCTCGGCGACATCATCGAGTTTGAGCTCGACTAGCGCACAATAAACGAGTCCACCACTCAATGCCGCCTTATTACACCCAAACCCCATCTCTTTAGGGCCTACGCTGGCACCGGGGTGTGCACGGAGCGATAAGGCCTATTGGAAAAAAGTATGCGCAGCTCGGAAGTGCGCGCGTCCCGTGCGACGGATTTTCCCCGCAGGCGTGTGCTTACGCCGTGCCAGGTAGCGTAGGTCCTTAGTCCGGTTCGGACTTGGTTACGAATTTACAGTACAAGGCGTAAATAGGTCAAAGTGGCAACTGGGAAAATTAAATCGCTTACTTACTAGTTACTAAAAAGCGATTTAATTTTCCGAGTTGCCACTTTGACCTATTAACGGTTTCTTGGCAGGCGAAATATCGCTAAATAGCGTCAGTATCGTGAGCTCCGTTTGACGTGACGGTCTTGCTTGCACAAATTTCGCAGTCCCGGAAAAACTATTGGTATATAAAGAAACCAAAGGTCTTCCCGAGGGATGACCAAAAGTTGCTTTTCTATTCTAAAAATATAGATTAACATGGTTTCCGAGGGATATGAAATTAACTCCTGAATTAAACTTGCACTAGCAATTTGAAAAAAAAAGTATCTACGAGCGTCATCCACTGTAGCACAAAAAAGCAGTTTTAAAACATTCTACGCCGATACTTTTTACGCGCAGGCTGATGTGAGCACCATCTATCGTATTTTTTGTAAACTACATGAGGCAATTTATATTTTTGATAAAAGAGTCCTCTAGCGGATAAGATGTGAACTAAGATGAATGCTACTTGTCATTGAAACTACGCCATCTTGTAGATTAAGCATGAACTATACAAGTGATAGTTGTGCAACAAGTTTTAGTTTTCCTTAGTACAGCGACTGATCACTAGATGGCTCTTACAATAAATTTGCAATTTAACATATCACGCCTAGTTCTGGTAAGATGAAATTGCGCCATCTTGTAGATTATGCATGAACTATTACAGATGATGGTTGTATGACAAATTTTAGTTTTCTTTAGTACGGCTATTCATCACTAGATAGCTCTTATAACAAATTTGCAATTTAACGTGTTACGCTTAGTTCCGCTTCTGATCAAGAGATTTCCTTGTGATGCTTAGTTAACCGAAATGCTTATTTGATTTATTGACTAAAAATAAAAGAAACGAACTTAATTATGTATAATAAATACTATCTAACATCCAAAACTAAAACTATATATAAACTAAACTATGTTACAAAATAAAAATGTCATCCAAATTCTCTGAACTGTTATTCCTAATCTTTGCGAGAGGTATATGCCAGCCCTGGGGTCGCCTGAGGCCAAAACCAGAAGAGTAATTACGATAAGTCCTTGATAAAAAAAATAGTGTCTTCCGACCATGGTCCCATTGTCTCGAAAGCAAGCGCCGCAAACTCATGATAGTTTGTTAAAGCTGAGTATTTGCGGCGCTTGTTTATCTGAGCCTGTTCAGTAGCCGCCCCAGCTCTGAGCGCGGTGCTCTGGATCTGAGACGCGGCAAGAGCGTCGACACACGTCGCGTCCCACACCAAAGTTCGTCCCAAAGTCCAAGGCACTAAGGTGGCACCACCCGGCTTTTTTCCGTCGTCCCTCAACAAACCACACGGCTCTAGAGTTGCTGGTATTGCTGGGTAGTGAGGGCCCGACGGATGAGGTCGCACAATTTCGATATAAGCGGCCAGCACTTCTTACACAAGACAAACCGTGGCGGCCTAGATGATCCACTTCCTTACACACTGGCATCGGTGTGGCTCACAAACTCTGGCCCCCAAGCGCAAGCAGACAGCTATGCGCAAGTGCGCTGGATCTAGCATAGTGCCCAAGTTCGTAGACGGTAAGGCATGCAGCCAATGACCTGACTCCCTTTCCGAAACAGCAAGAATTCTTGCTCGGTTGGCGGCATCTGGGGACTGAAGAATTAGCCGATTGTGAACTAGCTTTACCGCTGGCAGATCCCATAATCGTTGCATACACGCGTTGGAGCCTGTCGGGGCATCTTCTCCAGGGCACAAGGCGCGCCAAACCTCCGTAGCCTCCGTCAAGTACGGGCCACCAACATCAACAGAGTTGGAAACGTTTAGAATCTGTCTGATGAGTGGCACCGAACTGTTAACGGAGGATAAGAAGGCTGGACGCTGTGCTTGAAGTTGTTCTTAAGCCAAGCCTGCCCAATTTTATTGGAAGTGAACCTTGGGCCCAACAGCGATCGTCAAAGGTACTGTTTAGTATTTTCGACACGGTTTCTCGCAGGAGGGCGTCAATGTCTTTAATGCTAACCATTATTTTTAATAACAATTCGACAAAGACCTTGATGAACGGTGGCAAAAATAGAACTAACGTGTCTGCACTTCACTTTTTACAGTTCGTCGTTAATGGTCGGCAACGCACCTGTGATTCCCCTCGTGTTGCGGGTGTCCATGGGCGACGGTGATCGCTCTCCATCAGGTGACCCGTCTGCTTGTTTGCCCCCTCTTATAAAAAAATAATAATGTCGCTGTTTATATCTTTTGTTCGTGGTTTTTAACCGACTTCAAAAAAGGAGGAGGTTCTACGTTCCACTGTTTGTATTTTTTTTTATTTAGTTTGTATGTTTGATTAAAGCACTAATTATATTTATTATTGTCATTGAAGTAAGTGTACAAAAAATAAAAGACATTGTTAATGTATTATGTTCATTTAATGCACTTTATTATTATTTCGTATCATAAATAATATGTTTGGTATATCACAATTTGTTTGTTCGTTACTTGCCGAATTACGTAAATACATTTTTAATTAGATCATATAAGTACCTAGTAGGAAAAATAAAGTAAAAAAATAAATTGCTACAATTACAAGAAGTCTATAAAATCTTAACATCTACTTATAAGTCGAAATAATTGTCTCAAATTATATTTTTTTACGTTAAATTCAAAATAAATAGTTGGTTAATGATATTTATTTATTACGACGATGAACCCATCTTTACTGTTACCGACTAGGAGACTCCGTAACCATGGCACTTTATTCACAAAACCTTTTAAAATGAATTCATTTTCTTATCTTGAGAGTAACACTTATTTAACCTAAAATTGAATTTTTTCATCATGGAGAATCATTATGACCATAAAATACAATTCTGCTGCTAATCGCCATTGACATCAATATTAAGCTTTATTTTGATGACAAAAAGTAATATTTTAGGTTAGAATATTGTTTTGAACATGAAACTACCGTGAGACTCACTCATATTAAATATAATGACCCGGATAACTCACGTCTTAAATCGAGTTTAGCTCGACATGTTTCGGGCTAATGATGATGAAAACGCGGGTAGTTGTGTGCCGGTGTCAGTTTCGTCGGGTAGTCGCGCGAGCAGAGCGGCGGCGCGCAGTGCGCGTGTTGCAGCAGCCGCTGAGTCGCGTTGCTCCGAAGACGAAGGGCTACGGATTAGCCCGAAACATGTCGAGCTAAACTCGATTTAAGACGTGAGTTATCCGGGTCATTATATTTAATAGAATATTGTTAACTACTTAAGAAAATTTAAGGTTTATTCTTTTTGTATCACTACAGTAAAAAAAAGTTCAAACCCGACCAGAAAATATAAAGACGAGATAGAATATATTGACAAAGGTAATAGGTAATAGGTCGTTACGTACTTATAAATAATAAAATTTAAGTAGGTATTTTTTATAAAACTCATAAAATAAAATACAAGCAACTACTTAGGTATGCATACATATATTATATTCCTTTACTCATTTTCTCTCTGACACAGTTTTGTCACGTCAAAAATAATTGCGAACCTATGGTGGCATTTTAAACTGCAAGTGCTGCAATAAGACTTATCTATATATTTCTGGTTGGGTAAAAAAATTAATAAAAAATATACATAATAAATAATTCAAATTTAACCTTCGAATTTAATTCCTACTTTCAAGAGATTCCACCTAAAATATCAATTTAAATACTACTATTTGTGACAATCGTAAATCCAATTCAGTAAGTACCTACTATAAGACGAAGTAAGACGAAATAAAATGGCATATATAATGCGACCATGGAAGTTTTATAACTGTCTAAAACGTATTATTATTATAAATACACTATTATTGTCTATAGTTTGATATTTGGCTTCGTATATTGAACTCAAATACTTAAATGCCAAACGCAACAAAATAAGTACTTATTCCATTTATAACTCAATATAGCTCTACACTTCGCCGTGTTCGCTGAAATGTCTACTCATTTGAGCGAAATTAATAAAAAAAACACAGGCTTTCATATTTAATAAACAAGTGTAGCGAACGCTGTAAAATTAATTGCAATGTTATAGTTATATTATAACATAAGGAAAACTCATAAATTTGTTTGGGACAAAAAAAAAGCATGCTCATCAAATGTTAAGAAAAACATAAGAAACATGTTACAAGTTCTTCATGAGCTATTTGCACTTAATTTGGAAATAAAACTTATTTGGAGCGGTTAGTATGAAATTCTAATTTCTGTTCTAGTCGTAATTAATATATTTTTACTTATTTTAGCCTGTTACGTCTATTTATTTACAAATTTATTTACAATCGCTTACAAAGTAACACTACAAAAATAGTAGGCAAGAATAGAGACATTTTAACTGTAGTAGATACACTTCGTTTACGTACATTTTATAAAATATGAAATCATAATTCAATCCTGCTGGCACAGCATTACGTACTAAAATAGTACATACCGATCTACATAATTTTGATCGAAGTTTGTTTGTTCATAAAACACTCGTTATTTAATTAAAATAATAAAAATTTACCTAAATACAATTTGGCAAAAACCTATCTTACAATCTGTACATATTGCCGGTATACCTGGCAATCTTAACCCATCTCTATCATCTTAAATCCTTTAGTCTTCGAGAATAGAAGACAGCGATCTAATCCTAAACTTCATCTCATCACCATCATCTTTACCGGTCAATGCACGAATTCATTGACCCCCCCTCCATGATGATGAAATTGTTGCGTATTGTCCACGATGACACTAGTATACGCGCCTTCTTGCACGGCCGGACTTGGCGCCATTTTGTTAAAATTCGCGCCAAAATTGCTGTCAAGCGGTCGGCCATTTTGAGGCTGGCCGGTGGGCCCGTAAAAGGAGATTAGGTTGGTATAATTATATTGTTGATTCGCTATCTCTGTCGAGCTCTCCATGGAAGAGCAGGAGGATGAGCTCGCCGAGTAAGGTCTTTGGTTTTGTGGGTACACGTAGTTAGGTGTTATTTCGGGTTCCGTGTAGTTTTCACCGTAAAATAAATCGTGGTACGTTCCGTTTTGATGGTAGTCTTCTTGCGTATCATAGGTTGGTATTACTGGGAGGTTATACTCTGTAAATTGGTAGCCGCCGCTGGAGTCACCATTAAATTCGTTTTCTAAATGAATGTGGTTGAGCTTGTCAGACCGTAGTGGGACCTGCGGTGACGACGTGGTGGTCGGGACGTGGGAGGGGGTCGCTACTTCTACGTGGTTTAGTTTAGGCGGACCCTGGTCTATGTTCAGTATCAGGTGTTTTTCTTCGATGTCACTGTAAAAATAATGAAATGTTAGATGATTGCTAATTAAGTACCTACAGCAAGTTTTGTAGTAGAGGCTTCGCTAAGAATTCTATTTGATTTCATTTACTTGAGAAACTTCAGGTTATGTGGAGAGTAAGCATAATAAATAGGATCGATCTTGGTACATCAGAGAAATAAGTAACGCAACTGACCAATTAATTATATTAGGTCCATATTATAGGCACCATGGCCATCAATGCGCATCTAGTGTGTTGTGTGAATTTTGCCGTGTTAGGTTTATACCTACGACATCTGCGTCACTGCGTCTACGTCACTGCATCGTGTCTGTCAACTACGTGCTCGGGTAACTACTAAGTAACTGTTGAGCTACAGTAAAACTACGCGACAGTCACTGCAGTTACTGTAGCTCAACAGTTACTTAGCAGTCACCCGAGCACGTAGTTGACAGACACGATGCAGTGCGGTCGTGAGGAGCGCGAGTTGTGGACTATGGTTGCGTAGCTCTACATTGTAGCTTAGGGTACAACTGTAGTATAGCTCTACAGTTACTTAGCAGTTACCTGAGCACGTAGTTGACAGACACGATGCAGTGCGGTCGTGAGGAGCGCGAGTTGTGGACTATGGTTGCGTAGCTCTACATTGTAGCTTGTACCCTAACTGTAGTATAGCTCTACAGTTACTTAGCAGTTACCTGAGCACGTAGTTGACAGACACGATGCAGTGCGGTCGTGAGGAGCGCGAGTTGTGGACTATGGTTGCGTAGCTCTACATTGTAGCTTGTACCCTAACTGTAGTATAGCTCTACAGTTACTTAGCAGTTACCTGAGCACGTAGTTGACAGACACGATGCAGTGCGGTCGTGAGGAGCGCGAGTTGTGGACTATGGTTGCGTAGCTCTACATTGTAGCTTGTACCCTAACTGTAGTATAGCTCTACAGTTACTTAGCAGTTACCTGAGCACGTAGTTGACAGACACGATGCAGTGCGGTCGTGAGGAGCGCGAGTTGTGGACTATGGTCGCGTAGCTCTGCATCCAGACCCAGCCGCCAGACTTGGTCAGGAAGCGGTAGTAGCGCGACGTTACTTGCCCTTTAGTTAATACTGTGGAGAAAAAACTATATTTGAGTTTTTTTTTCTAGTGGACGAATATACTTGAGATTAGTTGAGATTCGGTAAATATATTCGTGTACGCTGAATGATGTCGCAATACAGTCAGGAAAAAAAACTTGTTACTTTTTTTAACTTCACCAACTTGGCGTATATATGTCTCACTGGCACAGGCCTCCTCTCAGAAGAAAAGGAATCATTGCCGTTGTCATAAGGCGTCAGTGTCAGCCTGCTGTGTATTTGTTGTGTGTGTGTTGTGTCTATGTATGCTGAGTGTTGCACGACACTGTGACCGTCTAAAACGGTCTCGCCTGAAGACCAGCGCTGGCTCCACCCGAGGAGTCCGCATATTATGCTGAGGCGGGATCATTTCATGCACAAAAAAATATTCGTTATTTTCAGTATTTTGTATTCTCATTTTTTTCATATTTTCTCTTGTTTTATCTATTATTTGTCTGTGGACCGAATAAACCTTTTTTATTTTTCATTGTCTGTGCCCAGCAGTGGGACGTTTAGGCTGGGAATTGGGGTGATCGTAGTAACTTACGCGTGCAGTGCGAATACCGCATGTGCAGTACGTCAGTGCCGTGGATGTAGTGGTAGAGTGTCTTCTCGATCAGGTCTTGCGGCTCGTAACCGGTCAGCGACGCCACCCTGCAAACAATGAAACAATTTAATTTTAAACTTGCACTGACCGTCTCGCATTTTTGAATTTGGACCTATAATTGTTCTTTAAATATTGATAAGTAACCAGTGTTTAATCGTTTTTGTAAATCAGAAGAAAAATTTAAATTGATTTTTTTTTACTTAAATAAATTTTAGTAGTGGCATTTTTGACTTATTAAAAAATAGTTCACTTTTGCATACTGCAAGATTATATCTTAAACCAGATAGCTCTTCACTTGTTTGAACACTTCTTTATTACTATGTGTGTCCAAAGTTTGAACAAAAATTTGCATTTTGCCATGCGGTATCGGTTTTCAGCGCACAGGGTAGGTACATCAAAGCGTTCAAAGTTCAATGTCTGGCAATGCAGTCGCGTCTATATGTGTTCAAATATGTTTTCAAAGTCTTCAAAGAAGTATGCAAATCTTTGAAGCTATGTCTGGCGGCGGTATAATGCAAACCCTCAATCGCAAATAAAATAGTCACTCCGATCACGTCCCAACGGGAATACATCAAATAACCAATAACCCTGCACCTATATAATATAAACACAAAGATATTTCATTTTAACGCTCTCCTGAAAATTTGCAGTATCGTCGACGAAAACTAAATGTGCAGAAATACGACGAAAAAAAAAACATTATCAATTAAAAACTTATCGCACAGAGTGTGATCGTCACAGCGTTCAAACCATAACCCCTCAATTAAGCCAACGCTCCCCAAAACAATGGGTCACCCTCATGCCCTGTCATCCGAAAAAACTGTTGACAGAAAAAATCTCCATCGCTTCCGCCCATTACGAAAGCATATTGTTCCCGCGGACCACTTGAACCCTTCGGGGTGGCTCATGAAAGGTTAATTGATTGGCAAGAGTGTGTGTTAGGTTTTTTGACATAGTGATAGCATATTTAACACCAATTAACCAAGAATAGGCTGCATTCCAAGTAAAAAAGTCTGTCAGTTTTTTTTTAATTCAAAATACAGTTGGGCAAACCGCCCCACGTCGTACGAGGCGCAAAGGTACCCGATAATAGGTATGTACCTACTGCGGCTAGTGTATTAGTTGCTCCGCTGACTCCCGATGGACAACCTTTGCACCAGAAGCCTGTTACATTAATTATCAATATTTTTTCATATTTTTTCTTTTGCCAATAAAACAAAATAATTTTCAAAAAAATTACAAAGATACAGCTTGTTAAAATTCCATGTGACGTCACGCCTTGTAAACGTGTTACTTAAGGGGATACCCGAGGTTTTCATCGACTTTTGACAAGTTTTGAATCGTATCTCCTACTTTTGCACTACAGATAGAATTATAACTCGAACGGCTAACGGTTCTCCAATCTATTATCTCCAATTTTGTCAAACGTATTTTGAAAAAATGAATACTTAATTTTGTATGATTTTTTTAAACATTGTCTGAAAAAACACTTATTTCGTATTTCTATTGACGTGAAAGATCTAACATATACGAAATCTACACATTTAGGTTCGTCTTTGACGTCTCTAAAAACTGGTTGAGGGTTTTCATTAGAAACTAATTAACACAAAAGTTATGGCCAGAAAACCAGTTTTTTGGCCTAAAATTGTTCAACTTTGATGCCAAATATCTTGAAAACAATGAACTTTGAAGTAAATATGGGATACTATATTGCTTAAAGCCGTTGTTGTTAATAAAGTTACGAAAATCATTAGAAAACTAAGGAATTCAGATCGAAGGTCATTGGGGCATGGGATCCCCTTAAGCCGAGTTTAGACTTGCAAGAAAAATCGTGCAAGTTGCATTACATTGCGAGGCCGTAAAGCCAACGAGTTTGTAGTGGGCAATCGAGCGCCGCAATGTAATGCAACGCACGATTTTTCTTGCAAGTCTAAACTCGGCTTTAGACATGACGTCATGGGCCCCACTCCCGAACTTTGATGCGTTCCTTTATTGTACTATATTTTTTCATTCATTCATTTATTTTTTTTTGAATGACAATAAAAGCAATTAATGCCTCAAGACTCAATTCTAATAAGAAACCATTTAATTAAACCGGGGTATCAGACTAATCAATGAGCAGAATTGAGATTTGATCATGGAAAGAGGAAACAATTGGCTTCTACTAACCAACTAGTAACTCCTTAATGTCTGAAGTAACGTAGAGAGGCACTAAAAACTAGATTGACCTTTAATCCCACACCGACTCTACTCTAAACCTCGCACATATTATAAAACCTGCTTACTTTGGAATAATTCCGCAGAGCTACGTGAGAAAGTGTTTGCAAATGGCTTCCGTGCCGTCAGCAAAATGGCGGCCGTCGAATCAGCTGACGCGGCTTGACTGTCAGTCTGACACGCGATATTTTAAATTAAAAGTTATTTACTAAAGTAATTCATTATTCCATTAAAACTTTTGAAATTTATATCTTTATTCTTATGACTAATAAGAAATTACACAAAACAATTAGGTGTATTAGTTTGTTTTCTTTTGTTTCCCCTCGCATAGTTATTAGTCTGTTTCAAATCTTGCAAGTTAATTTTGAACCACTTTTAGTGGTCGGATTGATTTGAAATTTGGTATACAAACGTAGCTTGCATGACAATAAAAGTACCTATGGTTAATAAAGAGAATAATAGGCAAAACAAATCTTGTATTAAAATACATTTTATAAACAAACATTATTTTAACAACTCTTCAAATAGACATCAGATACTACCATAATATTAATTGCACCCACGTTTCGTCCTCACACTGCAAAAAACCACCCCTCCCCGGCACCAAGGCCCAGAGCTCGACAAATTTGTACCTAGTATATTTTTTATCAATTAAGTACGGATATCCGACACTCACAAACAAGAGGCAATTATACGGCGAAGTATGTGGACTGAGAAGGGAATGAATGGTGCTTTAAAAAGTGCAATGCAAAGACTACAGAAGTACCTAATAATAATAGGGATGTTGACACCACCAATCAACTGACGTACTTTTTATGAGCTGTCAAAACACAATTCTCCCATAGAGTTTCAATGGCAATAGCGACTTATGACGTCATAAGTCGCTATTTGTTCGCCAACTCAATCAACTAACTATTTATTTGTTTTAAAGCAACATAAAATCTAATTTTACAGTAAATCGAAAATTAATCTGGTTTTCAGGGCTAAAATAAAGCGTTTTTTTACTGGAGTCGTGCCTTCGTATTAGTTTTTAATGGCGTCAACATCCCTATTGCTAATCCTACTATACCCTTCTTATAAATAGTATAAATGCGACAGTTTGTATGTATGTACGTGTCGTATGCGTATCCACTTTTCTATGCAATTAGTATGAAAAAGTGGATACACCCGACAAATATATTTATGTGTATGTTGGTTAATTCTGCACACCATAAGGGGTGGACAGATTTGAATGGATTTTGGTATGTAGATAGCTAGCCATCTAGAATAACATATCGCGGTGTAAAAGCCAGATGAACGTAACATTAAAAAATTCGAAAATCGCTTTTTTTTTCATAAAACTGTTCTAAATGTGGTCGTGCATGAATTGCCAAAAGGACGTAATCGTACAGTTGATGTTTCACTAGTTCCAAAAAACCAAATGACATAAAAAGCAATTTCAATAGAACCAGCTAAACGTATTTTGAAATCCATTAAATTACTTGTAGTAATTTTGCTATTTTTTAGGGCCACAACAACGTATCAACCAAAACATTATTCTTTGTAGTAGAATACTGCTTTAAAGATTCATAATTCTATACGAACCATAACGACGTAAAAGTTTATGCGTCAATCTGGATGTTATATTGTTCCCGTGGAATCTGGATGTTATAGAGATCCCGTGGAAATATTGGGATAATAAGTAGCCTATAATATATTTCCACGGGATCTCTTTCTATCCTTGTCTTATGCCGTGTAATAGAAAGAAATGAAAACAATTGAAATTCCAAGTGAGTCAGACAACAAAGCCCTAGAAGCAGTATTGTCTAAAGTTTCTGACGCTCGCGATCACAATCAAATGACAGTTTTTGTATGCGGAAGTCATGTGATTGCGAGTGTCAGAAACATTATGCAATAGACCCTCTGGTCTCTATAAAACAAAGCCAAATAAAACCCGATCGCCGCCGCAAAGTCTTTCGTCACCAATTACACAGAATTGCGATGACACCACTTTATCGGTATTGCTAGATTACAACAGCGCTGACGACGTCTCTTCGGCCATCTGGTGTCGCACGTGGTGACACAGTATCGTTGCCTTTTCTGGCAAGATAGGCCAGTTCTAGCTTAGTGTTTTGAAACTAGATCCCTGAGGCTAGGTTTACAAAACAACTAAGAGTGAGTTGCACTAAGCTACTATAAAGATAGGTAACTAACCGATGCTAAATTTAGAATTGACATGAAATGAAGGGTCGGTCACGGAAGAACCCCAAAAGACTGATCCAAGCACCTCGCAGAGCCTAACGGCAGAACGGCTCTCCTGGTTTTGCAGCAAATGGCTGAAGCAAGATTGTAGGTAGATGAGAAACCTCTCCAACCCTCTCCCCTCTGTAGTAAGCTCCAGGAAGTTGAGGACGTGCAGCTGGGTTTTCTAGCCAGCGAGGAATGAAAGAAAGAAAATAATGTATTTATAACAGCAGTGACACATTACACAGGTTAGAAAAAAAGAAGTGTTGCCAGTATAAAAAGAGAAAATGAAAGAATTGTGTCTTGAAAAATTCCCAAAAAACTTGAAAATTGAGGTTGAGATAATGAGGGCTACCGTTTTCGCGCTCACCAGTTGGCGCCACTGTAGACAGCCTGCCTGAAGTATAGTGGTTAGTATGTTATTACGGGCGTGAAAACTAAATTTACATGTAGATCATAATTTAATACCTTAAAACCGTAGTATAAAAATATCGAGCATTCCACAGTGTTGCGTAGTCTCGTTTTGTTCCGAAAAAAGGAAGGACAAAGGTTTCCGAAAGGCAGCTGTCTCGAAACACAGACATTTATTGCCCCGTAACGCATATTAGCCATAATTAATTTCAGGTAGGTATTGCGAAATATTCACATTATTATTCATCATAAATAAACCCACATAGCTCACCCAAAAACAGTGACATTTGACATTTCGGAGACCTCTCGCTACACTAGCGGCTCTAGCGGCGAATTCATACGCGATAGCCCTCATTGGCCTGACATTGGGCTAGGTGCGGAGGTCAAGAAGCAGACCTTTGCCCAGCAGTGGGACACTATACCAGGCTAAATAAAAAAAGAGCCTGACAAGCAAGAACCTAGTGTCTTCAGCCCTCAAGTCCAACCCCAAGAAACGCTGGGTGAATGCAAAAGTGGCACAAGTAAAAATATCAAATACCTAACTAGGAATGGGACTGTTACAGTCCAATCATTACAGTCCATTAAGAGCACTAGTTTTATATTTTAAAATTTGACTTATGCGAATTTTGTAATCACACAGCGAAGTCTCCGATTCGGTAAGTTTTTGGTTGCAGAAAATAACGGGCGAAGCTTGCGTTGTTCGCAGCCCGAGTGAAGGATGACCGCGTAACATGTCGACTGTTGGAACGTTGCTTTAGGTGCCTTACTAAAGTCATATTTAACCCCCGACGCAAAAAGAGGGGCGTAATAAGTTTTACGCCAATGTCTGTCTCTCTATCTGTGGCATCGGAGCTCTCAAATGGATGGACCGATTTCAATGCGGTTTTTTACGTAAAAGCGAATTTCCTTGCAGTGATTCATAGCTATGGTTCATTAAAATCATTCCAGCCATGCGAGATATTGAACTGAACTTTGAAATGGCAATGTGGGGATTTTTTCAACTTTTGTATGCTAGGTTATATGTTTCGTATTAAACTTAATAATAATGCTGATGTCTAGACTTTGAAATAAACCGCTGAGCAGTATCGTTCCGCCAATAGACTTAAAAATGCATTCTTCTGAGGCCTAAACGCATTCCAGCAACTAGCGTGCGCTAAGCGACGTAAAGCGTCAAATAATAAATTTTACGCGCTCATAAACGCAAGCGCGGCGAAGCGATTTCATGCGCCGATACCATCGATAACGCACAAGTGTACATCACTATTAAATTTGACGAACAGCCAATAGGGCAGTTGACACTGACAATCAATTGACGTACTTCTTATGAGTAGCCGTGGGGCCTAGTGGTTTTAGTGTGATAGGTACCTACCTATTTCACTCATGCTCATTTCTATTGTATAAATATGCACAAATTCAGATTCTTTCACATTTTAATAATATAGTAATGAAGAATTTATAGCAGTAAATTAATACGTAATAGTTAAAATGTATTTTCAATAAATCTCCAATAATTTTATTTTTATTTTATTAATTTATAACGCAAATTAATGTGTTATAATAATAGTTCAAATGTATTTCCAATAAATCTGCAATTATGAAATTTCCAAAAATGGTTTAGGCTGTCGACCGTTGGACGACTGTTTGTAAAAAAATAGAGACGGAATTTTCTGATTTTTAGTAGTAAGTACCTATCTAGACTTGTACCCCACTGCTGGGTACTATGGGCACGTATTGGTGTCACGCACGATAAATACCCAACAAAATTATTGAAATGAAATAGAATTTATTTGCATGCAGCGTGGGAATACATTGATCTTAGTCAGTATGTACACTGAACACACACTTAGCTATTTTAAGCATGTAAAGTATAACAAATTATCGCCTTTTAACTAAATGTGAAACTAAAATGACATAACCATGTCAAAGAATTAATAAAATAGGTGCAATTACAATAATATATGTTAATTTTCATATGTCATATTATCAGGCACTGTTCAGTGAATCTGAGTTTGATGAATGTTCAGTTCACTGATAAATATTTTATGAACTTATAATGTATTTGTTCGACCAAATCTACGATTTTTTTATTGTTCAGTTAAATCCAGAATATAATGTAAGCTAATAATAAATTAAAAATATCGCTAAGGCATCGCAGGCTGCGGGCGTTCTGAGAATTGCAAGGAACAATACTCAGCGGGAGGAGTGCTCTGCTTGGTGCCTCTGGTAACTCATGGACTTAGGTATATTACGCATTTAATTAATTTTATCATTCATCAAAAACCGGAATTTAAAGATATACTTACTGATTCGTTCCCAAGCAGGCCAAGCGCGGATTGGGAACTTCACACATGTACACATAATATATTAATTTATTATACAAATACAGAATGTAGTATTTAAAATATGATAACCAGAACAAGTAAACAACACGCAGTTTTATAGAATTATAATGTATCGATAAAAAATATTAATGTATATTGGAGGTCGATAAACGAGAAGTCCATATGACAGCTGCTACAATAATTTCGGCCTGTGCTAATAATAACATCGAAATCGATTCATGACATTCAAATTTCGAACATCTCTCAAAAACAAAGTAATTCGATTGAATTTCAATTCTTATATCAGTCGATATGACGTTTTATTCGCAATTGAAAACGTAAATTGTAAACAATATTGAAAAATCTTGTACGTTTGGTACTTGATATCGAACGATATGAGAGTTGAGGCGGAGTCTAGTATGTCTATGGATTAAAAAAAACTACGGTTGATTATAATTATGTCAGAAAAGTTACTCAAAAACAACTGTCCATATTTTAATAGAATAACAGCCGCAAGAAAACTAGCTTTCACATGAAAACTGCATTGAACAGACACACACAGAAAATGCTCCTGAGACAGACAGACAGAGATTGGCGTCAAACTTATAACACCCTTTTTTGTGCCGGGGGTTAATAAAGTTATATTTATAATTATTTTGTATCACCACAAGCATCATCTGATTGTTCTGATAGACTACAATAATCATCATGTAGAGATTCTGAACTCTACCTCTCTCTCTCTCTCTGTCTCTCTCTCTGACTGGACATGGGATTACGTCAGGAGACATCAGTGTTACAAACTTGTCAGAAAAATGTTTGCAATGAATAAGTATTCTAGCGTGGTTAGGCCTTTGCCTTAAAACTTTCATAACTGCTGACTCTTACTTGATTTGTACCTCACAAAATCATACCTTTATAATAGTAACTCCGGAGATGTTATCATGACAACAAAATACACTAATAGAATAGAATAGAATATAATAGAATAGAATAAAGTAGAATAGAATAGAATATAAATATTTAAAACTAAAAAGTTGATTGACCTAAAAAATAGTGTCAAAAGTGTCTACGTTCGGCGTCCAGTGTGGACCCCAGTCAAGTTTACAGTTTATTAGTTCACGGCTATCAAACGCGCGTAAACTGCACCTCGCCGGGTTCGCGGAAACGCACAAACACACACACACGGGACTACGGGACTCTAGCATTAAGGTGGTCCATTCCAGTATTTCTGGTCAATTGGATTAAGAAACAATTGATACATGAAACTCGAAATGATTTTGTCAGTCTATGTACGTACATATTAGCACGGTTTGTTTGTATAGGTACCTTGCAATGACGTAGATATTCTCTATGTATATCTCGGCAAGAATCTTTGACTTAGTGTAGCGTTCGCTTCTATGAAGGGGGCCAGGCATTAATGAGTCACTCACCTCGCGTCCACGAATATAAGCCTCATGTCCAATGACGCTCTGAGCATGAACATATTGGAGTGCAGTTCACCTCGGTGACCGCGGAGGGCGGCAGCGAGTGCCCCACAGCAGGGCACGTATCTGAATATCAATAGTTAAAATATCGACGGTCGAAATATCGAAACTAATCTAACCTACTTTCGATATTTGATCGACGTTTTTAACTTTAGATATATATATTTCGATATTCAGATACGTCCCCCAACGGCGACCAGCCGGAGCGGCGCCGATCCCTCGCCGAAGCGCAAAAAAAGCTTGTGATCCTGTCCTATCCTATCTTAACTAAGTAAACTCCTTGGCATTTGGGGCAATAATGAGTCACTCACCTCGCGTCCAAGAATATCAGCCTCATGTCCAATGATGCTCGGAACATGAACATATTGGAGTGCAGTTTTAGCTCGGTGACCGCAGAGGGCGGCAGCGAGTGCCCGACAGCGACCAGCCCGAGCGGCGCCGAGCCCTCGCCGAAGCGGCGCGCGCGCAGGTACCCCGAGCAGTGGATCACCTGGGGGACACTGCTTCGTAAGTAAATCACGCAAATATCCTACTAATCCTTGAAATGTAATGAAACGAATTACCAAATCAATGAAAGGTTGACTGGTAGAGGGCCCTTCAGGGATAAGTCCGCCTAGCATTAAGCACTTTTTTGTAACTTTTTTGTATTTCCTTTTATGTACAATAAAAAAGTATGACCAAACAATCAATAGGTACCTGTGTATTTATTTATTCACAATGAATGGTAACATGACATGTTCACTAAAGTTAGGCATGTGAAAATCTGAGGTCAGTGATTTAGTCACTCGATCGATAATAAAATAATAAACGGTGTGTTTGAGGCATACAATTCATTTATTGCAATATCATCGTAATTTAGATAAAATTTATTAACGTCATAATGATTCTGAATATTTATTTATAATGTGTAAAATTATGGATTGACAAATTTCCTTGGAAATAAAATGAAATTATTTGAACTAAAATAAACTAAACAACATTATCTTGTATCAAACGTATATTCATTCATGCATCTCTTCAAATTTGTGATATGATATACTTATGTACCTATATGTTTTTGATACTGTTGAAACGTTTTTTTTTTTAGCTTGGTCTAAAGCTTTTATACTTTATGCACTAGAGCACAAAAGGTCGTTTTATGTCGCCTAGATAGATCTAACATAAATACGAAGTATACGAGCATGAGAAGTGAAAAAAATACTAATTGTACCTACATACAGTCGAATTCATAAACTTGTAAGCAAAAATTTGATCAAAAAGTTTTTGGTAAATAAAACATTTTTAATACAAGCTTTTTCTGTACTGTACTTTTTGTCGAATTTACTTGCATTGTCACCCAAACTACATTTGTATACCAAATTTCAAATCGATGCCATTAACCGTTGAAGAGTTCCGTCCTGCAGACGATTCTGGCTGGACTACCAGGAAGTCACTAAGATTATTGCATTGTCACGCAATTTACATAAGTATGCTAAATTTCAAGTCAATCCGACTACTGGAAGTTGGTCGAATTTAGTTGGACGGACCGACAGACAGACAACGGGACAGGTGAAACTAAATAAAAGCTTGCAAAAATGACTGAACGCGCTTCTACGCCGTTAACAATAGCGCCGTGTTCAGATATTTTTGATCAAATTTTTGCTCACAAGTTTATGGATTCGACTGTACTGTACAGGCATAATCAAAGTGTCTACAGACGCCTCGCCACTGCACCGCTGTTTTCAATAGACAAGAGGCCTTGTGTGATGCTAATAAACACTCATTTGTTTGTTTAATCAGCCCTCCGTATAACTAGGGGCTCCGCCGGGCGGTGCGTATGCTAATCCTTTAGAAAAGGGCGCATGTGCTCTGCGAAATGTACAAATACTTTCTTAGTTTACTGGTTAGTGTGGTATCTTCATTATTTTTTTGTTTAACTCACAAAAATTATGTTTATTTGTCTATTTTTGTGGAACACAGAGTTTTCATACATACATACAGTTTACATACAGTCGAGAGCATAAATGTCTATACAGCCACAGCGTCAAATAATACAGGGTGGTTGGCAGTCGGGTGTAGGGGTTTTAAGGGATGATAGTTACATAGGGTCATTCTGAACGTTTTTGACCACATTTACTATTATGGTAAGTTTCATGGTTTACGGTAGGTTCATCGATGCAGGTATAAATCGACCTTATAGTTAGTGGCATAAAGTTGTAGGGTTATATTTTAGACATCTTGGTAATATACATTTATATTTATACCCTTGACTGTACACACAAAGGGAGACATTCACGACGAACTGTAAAAAGTAAAGTTTGCAAGATATAATTTATTTAGTCAGGCGTTATATTGCGGAGGACCATTTCAATTAACCGTAAGAATTTCTTTGCTCACCCGCGACCTTATGATAGCTAAGTTTATGCAAGATATGAGTGTTCATGCAGTTCCGCCACCTCCACAGTGTAAGAACACACACAAATCACACAAACCCATCTATCACCACCACACTACACTGACGCGTTTCGAACTCAACCAGAGCTTCTCTTCAGAGCAACACAACCGTACAACATGCTACCAGATGTTAGCGTCAGTGTAGTGTGGTGGTGGTGGTACATGGGTTTGTGTGATTTGTTGACTCACGCAAAGATTTTTTTTTGGTTCATTGCAAGATATAGTTCCGTTTTATTTATGCCATATTCATTAAGATCTTTGTAGTGTGTTTGTGTGTTATGATGTTTGTAGAGATGTTATTTAAGTTTTTTTTTTAACTAGCTTATTTTGCGTCCCACTGGCTTGGCAAAGGTCCACTCTCGCCTATCAAGTAACATTTCATTTAGTTACAACAGATTTTTGTTACTTTTTTTATCTTAGTTCAAATAGCCCGCACGTTTGAAACAATATTCTAATCCAAACACTTAAAACTTATTCCGGATTGAAACCGGTTAATCCTATTTACTCAATGACCCTATTTTCGTATTTACAATAACGGTAATCGGAGTCCATTCGCGCGGATTACCGGCACGCGTCCGACCGAATACGACCCGAACATACCCGAAGACCGATACACACAACCCGAAGCATGAGTACAGGGGGGGGGGCTACTACGAAATTCCAAAATCAAAGTTCGTATCGTACCGTCCCTCTCGCTCGTATTAGGGCATTTTCAGAAAAAAGTGTAAGTACCTGTACTTTTTTTTAAACCTAACAAATTTTGGATTATTTCTACTCAGAATCACGAGCACTATCGATTTAAGCAATAAAAAAAAGTGTCCCGCTTTTAATTGTCAGTTTTGTGACGCAGTTAACCTTACATGTTACATCTATGATATATGTGTACATCTACGAGGCTTATTTATTTATTTATTTATTTGTTACTCTCAATATTGATTAGTTATTATAAAATACTGTTACTTATAATATTGTCAATAAGTAATACGTGTTAAAAATGTTGCAGGAGCGGAGCGTTCTAACACAGGCTTTTTTTTAAACCCCTAAATTAAATAATTATATTTGATGTGATGGGTCACAAAACTGACTAATAAGTATGAAAATTAAGGATAATTTACGAGATTTTTTAATTTGCACTTCGTAGTATAGCCCCAGATTTAATGCATAGGTATTGTATTTCCGTCGGAAAAAATCGTATCTTAATCGGAGTAACAGGGCACCCGAAGTGTCAAATCAATTATTGCATTAAATGAGTGACATTTTCAAATCTATTAAATATGGCTCCTTTATGGCTCTTTATTATTAGTGTCAAATGTCAAAAACGATTGGTCACCAGCGCCAATATCTGACACAACAAGCGTGCATAAATATCTGATAGGTACGACTTTATTTCTAGGGCCGGAAGGACGTGTCAGATATTTTTGCACGCTCCGCTGTGGCAGATATTAATGCTGGTGACTGTACTACTGAAGCTGATTGAGAGAGCACGAAAAATAAATACACACTTTTCCGATAAAATACCTACTATGGAAAACCTTTAAGCGCTACAACTGTACTGTTCAATCATGGGTTCTGTCGCATCCCCTTACTAACGTTATAAATATAAAAAATATTAGGTTAGGGAAAAGCTCGCCTTTGTTCTCCTCTCTGTGTATTTGTATTTGTATTTGTATGTGCAATAAAGAGTTTACATACATACATTGAACGATTAAGATGAAATTTGCTATTGGCATACGTAGGGCAGTTTTCCAAAATAGTTCTCCCAAGATCGCGATAAAAACTAAACGAAATTTTCGCAGACGGAACAGTTAATTAATTTCAAGATTTTATCCCATTACCGTGGGATGCTCGTCCCGTCCCGTCCCGTGGGATGGGATGAGTAAGAAACATACACACACATGCACACACATACTCACAAACTTGCGCATTACAATATTAGTAGGATTACTTTTCAAGACACGTTGCACACTGTGTGCAGCACATATTGGTGTTACCTTGTATCCCGAGGTGGTGAGACCGGCGTTCCTCTTGGCTAGGACACACTTCATTCGGATAAAGAAGGCCCGTTCGCACTCGATATCCACTGCCGGGCTCCACGTGCCTCCCACGGGGTATCTGTGCATCAAATCCATAAGTATCATAATTATTAGTATCAGCTGTGTCATCAGCATTATTAGAATCATCTGTATCATTTTCAACATCAGAGTTATCAGCACCATGGTCATCACCAGAACCTTCAGATGCCATATTGATGATATTGTCTAGTGCACTTGCAACGACATTTACAATTAGATATTCATTAAGATAAATGGATGGATCTCTATTGCCAAAAATTTGTACTTATTAAGTAACTTTTGTCTTGTTTTAAACTTTATTTTAAATTTGTCAATTCTTGGAGCCAAATTAATGAAGTTATTGTTTTTGTGTCTATTTTCGATGTTGTTTTACTAATATTTTTTTAACCTTTGAAGAGAACTGATGACCATATACTCAAACAGGTTTTGAAGTGGCGCCTGCCTGGAACAAAAGAACTAAGTCGCCCAAGTAACATGGCAGCGCTCTGTTGCAAGGGAAACCCAATCCTTGGGCAACGGGCAAGAGATGGAAGTTTGCAGCGCATGGTCGTCGCAATTGGAAAATAGACTGAGAGTCCTATTTCCTCGAATAGGGATAACAGGATGAAATGATGATGATGATAAATATCTCATGACAATTTCAAAATCACTATTTCTAATTTGATGATGCTATGTAGTTATATTGCGATTAGTCCTTCCCTGATTGCTGGCCTAGTAGTTAATTGATGGCGACCCTGATTGCTGGCTGTAGTTCTTTAAGCTCGTACATGGCCCTTAAGGATCTGAGTTCCGATTCACCGTACCCCTGGCTATACCACTGGCCATAGGCCATACCCCTGGTGTTACAGTCACTAGCGCGCATAAATATTTCATACGAAACTATTTTCAGTGCCGGTAGTATGTGTCAGATATTTTTGCCCGCTGCGTTTTTAATGCAGGTGACTGTAGGCTGGGTTTTTAAAAGTTAAACTATACCACTGACTGATAAACTTTTGTTCAATTTGGTGCAAATGTGCTTTTGGCCAGCTGATCGTTGGTCTCTCGGAGAGGTTCAGAGTCACGCCACGAGGGCGCTACTCGTGGAGTTTCTTTGCGCAAAGAATGTGCATCCGGTTGACTTACCCTAGCCCTGGAGGTTGGTGGCCAAGATAGGAGTGCGGATGTTGCAAACTCAGCACAGCACTCATCTCCTCGTGATCCGCCTGATGGATGTACTCGTATATCGAGTTGCCCGTCAGCTCCACCTGGTAGAAGGTCATATTATTTAGATTGCTCTTCTATGGGGTATGGTGGATTATTCGACTCTGGTGGTCTCGTGAAACCAAGATGATAAAATATCGCAACGTGATCGAATATGATTATGAACATATATTACTGAAATCAATTAAATTTATTTCGTGACTTCACTTTTGTAAAAGTGTAAAAAGGTGCTAGTTCTCTATTCCATGTAAATTTCAGAAAAAAACATTTTGTAAAATCTTCTATGATAAATATTCAAAGCAAAATGTCTCTCAAAATTTTAAGTGATTTAGAAAGACTGCGCCTTGAATTTCAATTTGTTGCAGTACTAGTTTGATAAGTAGCTTTTTTGATGATGATTAATTATTTGTTATACTAACTTACCTGACTTAATCCTAGATGCACTGACGCCGTTTCACTAATATACATGATCTTGCCATCGGGTGCTACCACGAAGATGAAGCCGTCCAGAGTCTGGAGTAGATGCGAACCCAACTCCCTGATGGACAGCTCCCGAGGCTGCGGCGGCGGCGGCGCGGCGCCCCACGCGTCTCCTAACCCTGAGGATATATAGTTTGTTCCCATCACACTGCCTTGGGATACCCCAGCTTGTACTTTGTGAAGGCTTGTGACCTCTTCCTCAAGTTTTACTATAAAACAATTGTCTATCATTTAAATATGATTTCATAATTAGGTAGTAGTTACTTGGAAGTGCTTTTTCGATTTTAAAAAGGTGTCCTGCCTGCCAGATACAATCAAATGCTTGACTTATTGTTAAAGAATGAAATAAAATAAATCTGTTTCTCTTCAGTAGCGCACCACATTCTTGCTCTTTTACTTATAGGGAGTATATAGATAACTTACCATCAGGGAACACCTGCCGCATCTTCAGGTAACTGGTGGTGAGTCTGATGACTGAAGCCTTGTCCAGCTGCGAGGTGATGGCGGCAGGCAGAGGCAGCATCTTGGCTAGCTCGAGGAATTCAGCGTTCTCTTTCTCTCTGCGGGATCGCGCCGCGTTCTTGCTCTTTTCTTTCATTATCGCTGCCGCGTCGAGCGGTTGCGGCCGCTGGTCTTTGCGGCAAGCTGAAGAAGAAGTGGATGTTATAAACTATGCATATTTTTAACTAGCGACTCGCCGCAGCTTTTTTCAGGTACAATTTTAAAAAAGACAAGCTCTAAGTAGACAAGAGCGGCGTGATGGCTGAAATGATTTAATGAGCAATTATATGAAAATTAACTAAATGTATGACCTAAGTAAAGTTTAGTATCGCTCGAATACAAAGGGATTTTTGTAAAACAATAACTCATAATGTATAGGTAATACCTACCTAAGTTCGTACCCTGACCTACCCCTAGCGGAATTGCAGGAAAATTAAATATGCGCTAAATTAGCATAGCCCGCTAACGATACGGCGCATATTCATGGCGCGGGCGCACTCCGACCTGCGCTTTAAAAATACAGCGGACGAGGGTTGCGTGTTGCAAATTTTATTAAGTTTTTATTTATTTACTTACTAACGGACCCGGTAGACGTCGTCCTGCCCGAAAAAACAGCACTACATTAAAGATGATAACATATCCACAACAGCGCCACCTACCGGGTCCAATTGCGTTCTCAAACCATCCAGAAACCTATTGAAGTATCCACGCAAAATTTCATCCAAAACGGTCCAGCCGTTTCGGAGGAGTTAGGTGCCAAACACAAGTAAAGAAGAATACACGTAAAAACAAACATTGGCATATGCATACTGTGCGGCAAAAAATCTGGCCCTCAAATGTACAGTCAAGGGCAAAGATATCAACACGGCCAAAGTTACAAAAATATGTATACCCGACTTTATGCACTTAACATTAAGGCCGTGTATACATATTTTTGCAACTTTGGCCGTGTCGATATCTTTGCCCTTTACTGTATGCAGTAATAGGTAATTTTGTATGTGTAGACAGGGCCAAAGCCCTATTATATAGCTGAATATATTAAGATTTACTCGTAACTTGTAAAATTTAATTTAAATTTAACTTACAATTGACAAACTTTGAAAGTTAAACAAAAATGTAAGTTTCAAAATTTGTCAATTGTAGCTTTTGTTTCAATCCTTTTGTACAATAAACAGTTTACATACATAGTACCTACAAAAAGTGCATAATGATTTTCCATCGCATTTTGTCGGAAAAGTTCGTTTTTATCATGCTCTCAATTAGCTTCAGTATCTATCCATTGTACAGCCGTTTTGACATTTGGAAATGTCACTTATTTAATACCGGGGTGCCGTCATATTCCGATTGAGATCCAATTTCACGATAGAAATACATTATATACCGTGCCCTTTATGATCCTCAAGTACCTACCTAAAATGTACGAGTATGTCAAATTTAAAATTTCCAGCTCCAATGGTTTACGCTGTGCGTATAACTACAGTTAAATTGTACCTATACTTATAGACCTTACATTTTTCCTATAAAGAGATCGAGCATTATTTTATAACTTGAAGCCGCAAAATGTAAATATAGCACCTCCGTAAGGTAGCCATCTTGCTACATTGCCTCGGCGGTTGGCAGCCCTGCGTCGAAAGCACTTCGCATTTGGCGGGAAAACAACAGCTCTGATGAATTATTCAATTGAATAGCAACCTTAATGCTTACAAATAACCTCACCGACTTACAACAACGCCGAACAAAAGAGGAGCATCTTACTAAGGAATTTCTATGCACATACGACCTTTTTTCCACAGAGAACTCCCCCTCGCTATATGCGACAATAAACAACAACATATGGCATCCATTTATATCTGGCCACTAAGAAACGTTGGATACTGGCCAGTCTGAAATATGTCGGTAAAACCCACTCAACCCAAAGAAATTGGAGTGCATTCGGTTTTTAAAAACACTAAACTTTGACATTATTAAATAACAGCCGAGGAAACAGATTGCTTCTCTGTGTCATTCATAAGTGAATTCATAAGGGTAGCATTATTATTAGTAGCATTATATACTTCTCTGTCGCATTAGGTAAAGTTTGTAATGATAGATTGTAATTATCCTGGTGTTATAATAATCATTTTTCATACGAGTATATATTTTTTTTATTTTCAAAGTGTGTGTGTTGTGTTTTAATAAATAAAAAATGAAATTATATATTTTTAGTTGTTTCCTAGAATATGTGAATTGTGCCAATAGCTTGGCTTCAAAGTTTTCATAGGTCTAACACAATAAAAATGTTAAAATGTATGTAAAATATATAAGTGATGTGTAATACAGAAGGTCAAATTCTGGCATTAAAAAAGTCGGTACAGAATCAATTAAAATACACGCAAATCAAGTTTAAAAAAAGTATGTTTATACATTATGTAGAGGTACTTACCCAGTAATCAACAGCCTACTGTCGGGTCAGGTAGGCACCACTTTCTTATATTGAAAAGTATTGTATTGTATTATTGCACATTTTTATATTGCACATTGTATATAAAACACATGAAAACAATGTTAACAATTAACAAGAGAAAGTGATGTATAAACGACAATTTATCCCTTAAAGGAATCTCTTCCAGTTAACCTTAGAAATATGTATTAATTCTCTACCCGTACTTTAAAGTTCAGAAAGAACCGAAGACTTGCTCACTCATAAAAGTTAAATTTTCGACGGCAATACATTTCTGAAAATCTTTAATGTTTTTTTTTCAATATTGACTGAAATTTTTATTCGACCTTGTAAATTTCTAAAAGTTTGCTACTTTTTGGTACGAAATTTTGAAATATTGAAAAAATAAATAAGAACTTACGAAAATCCACGAAAATGTCACTTGTAAATCTCGTCAAACATTTTCTGCTCGGGTATTTCATTTTTTTTTAAATTAAAGAACAAATTTTCAGTCCGAATTCAAACACGCAACTGTACTATTTTATCACAAATTGCACCTTACTCGGACAGGTTCAAAAGCATACTGGCTGAACACCTCCTTCCTATGTCCGTTTCCGTAAAAAAAAACAACAGGTACAATAATAGCGGCAACAATAAACTGTCACATAAAAGAACCCGTATATCACTTGACGTTTGACGCGGCGATTGATTTTTATTGTCGTTTGATAATATTGTGTAACGTGTGCTGCTCTGTGGTGACAGGCTGTTTACTGTATCTGTGGGTTGTTTGTTTACGATAAAGATGTTGCGATTATGGTGTGTAGAATTTATGGACAATTTCCATGTATGCAAAAGTGTCCGTCAATAGGTGTTAAATAGACGGTGATACAGTAGCAAGTGGGTGAATTTTAAAGGAAGCTTTATTATAACTATTTATTATAGAACCTAATGTTATCAGGTGTTACTTTGCGGATGTCCGTGTCAATGAACTATAAACAATTGATTTGCTCACCAGCGACTTTATGATAGCTATATCTACGCAACAAACGTGTGTTGATGCATCTCTTCCACCTAACAGTACAGTTACAGAGGTGAAGGAGCTGCATGAACAAACATTTGTTGCATTGACGTTGCTCTCGTGTTCATTATCACTTCGTCTAAAAAGCAGCTAGTCTAAGTACCAAGTTGTCTAAGAAGCAACTGGCCTGAGTAGCTAGCTCTAAGAAGCGACTGGTCTAAGAAGCAAGCAAGCGAGTGACCTGAAAAGCAAGTGGTCCTGTTTGTGTTGAAAAACCATAGGTTAGATTGGAGTTGCGTCACGCGGAATAGGAGCACCGCAAGGCGGAGCTTCCTGTTTCAGGTCAAATTTGACATCCTTTCAGTGTCCAGATTCACATTGAATATGAAATATGGATGTAGAGTTAGTATTCAGCGTTTTTGCGGTGTTATTTATCTCATTACATTAAAAGATACGATGCTCATCGTTTAATTTTTAAAACATTACCGAAGCTAAATCTGACGTGATCAAAATTCTTGCGACTTGTCCTTCCATTGCGCTGAAAAACGTAAATTTTAAAGCACCCTTGTATATAATTTAAGGTCACAATAGAGACATTTCTCATCAGGAGGGAAGGTTTAACCCAGCGGTCAAAACCCTATCTATAATACCTATCGAAATGTAACACTGTGATCTTTGGCTGTTCAATACTTAAATATGTTTTCACTTCTCATGCTCGTAAACTTCGTATTTATGCTGGATCTAGGCGACATAAAATGACTTTTTGTGCTCTAGTGCAATAAGTAATATCTTCGTCTAAGACCAAGACAATCAGGTGTCAACAGCCACAAACAAAAAAGTTTGTACACATTTTTATTTTATATAAAACTAAAAATTAATCAAATAAATCAATAAAACTAAAAATTTATAGTTATATAGTAATGCATGAAAAATAAAAGGTAAATAGTAAGTGAACATTTCTTTCCACCGTTGCTATTTAATTTTCTCGCAATCGAAGTGAAAAGCAGAGTGTAAAACTCGAGCATTAAACCCATTTTCCTCTCGATCGACGTGTCTATCCACCGTCGCCGTACCGGCTCGAGTGGCTATGTGAACGTCTCGGGCTATATGGCTTGTTTTATGCTCTTGTTGTACAATCTATTAATTATTTTATTTTTTGCAATATACATACATGCATCAAAAAAGTCTTGGGATACTCATTATCCCTTGACAAATTTGATGTTTTGACTCAGTAACTAATTAGTAATATGCATACCTATATTTTGATATGTGTAAAACTGTCTACGGATAAAAAATATCCCTCGGCACTTTTAATGAGTGTATTTTCTAGACATCATTAAATAAGTATATCTACCAAAAGCCGAAAAAGTATCACAACGGCCAAAGCTGCGAGTCAAAGGTTGTTAATAACAATAAAAACAAATGAACGCGCTTTATGCGCAAGCACAGAGTGTATTTAATAACACCATACACAAAAGGGCAAATCGATAAAATGAGATGAATGCAGAAATTTGCATATCTCCCATCTTGCTGTGAGGGCAGCAACTTGAGATGTAAAATGAGATTTTGATGTCTGTGGCCATTTTTTTGGAGATAGTGGATCTGTGGGTCTTTTGACATGTTGACAACTATGACCAGTTACAGTTTTTTGCATCTGGCGAGATAAGGAGTTTGCGTTAAGAGAATCTTTACGCAACAATCCCTCTGGACAAAGATGAACCAAACGTGTTGATTGGGATATTTCTAACCTAGATATGCACAAAGCCTCATACCAAACACCAAAAGAAAGAAATACATTTATTCACAACACAACAATAGACAACATTACACTACACAAGACACAACAATATTATTAAGTACGATTATAATATTATGTGTCACTGCGGTTTTGAATCGGACACTGGCTCAGTATAGGTCAGGGATGGGGAAATAGCGGCCCGCGGGCCAAGTCCGGCCCGCGACAAGATTTAATCCGGCCCGCGATCAAAACCTGTCCTCTAAATTCATCTCGTCATCTCTGAGTGTTTAACGAGCTAGATCAAGTACCTAACTTGGAGCCTAATTTCGATGCTTTAATTAATGAACAGTCAAAATTTCATCTTTCACACCGACCCAGCACATCAAAACAATATAACAATTTATTATGGACACCTACATCATGTATTCTGGTTGTGACTTGATAAGAATATTTTTTTCGATAAATGCTCCCTGGCCCGCGGAAATCTTGTAATATCTCTAAATTCTATTTCCCCATCCCTGGTATAGGTAATGCTAAGACGTTAATAACGCCCCACCGCTGATCTCCAGCAAGCACCGTCATCATCACCATCAGCCGGAAGACGGCCACTGAACAATGGCCTCCCCCTTAGAACGCCACAATTAACAACAACTCGCTACTTGCATCCACCTGCCCGCAACTCTCACAATGTAGTCAGTTCATCTAAGTAGTGGAAGACCTGCCAATGCTTCGTCTTCCGGTTCGCAGTCGCCACTCGAGGACTTTTCTCCCCCTTCGGTTACCATCAGTAACGCCACAGTATTAACGGAGAAATTACTGAATTACACTTAACCTCGTATCGTAACATATATATTTGTTTTTATATTCATCTACTTAACAATATTAGAACATTCCTGAGAAGAAACTACTCAGGATTTCGGTATTTCACCAGAGGATAGAGACACGTTGTATTATCATAAAAACACATAAGTAAACTAGTTCACTAAAATTTAATTGAAAATGACTCGCATTTCTCATTAGAAGCAACAAAATTTACTTGATTTCCTTTTCCTTTTGCTTTCCACATTAAATGAATTCAAATGTTAGTCAGTCCCGAAGAAGATTCCTGTACGAAACAAGATCATCGACATCGAAGGGATATTTTAAAAAAATAGTAGCTTTTTAAGGACTAAACATTTTTGCAAAATCTGTATGTAATCTGTGATCTGTACTCAGTAGGTATAATTCTGAAAATTGGACATGGTCATCCTTAGATTAGATTAGAACATTATCAATTCAACAGCCAAATCAAATGGAGTAGTAAAACGTTACAATCAAACCCTCAGAACCAGACCGTTTTAACTCAAAACCTCGCTAAAACTGCGTACACATCGCACACGTGCGTCTAATCTTCGGATCCGGGTCCTCCCGGTGGTCCCCCCCTCCACCTTCACCCCCCAATACAGGGGTAGTTCGTAAACTCAGACGATTAAGGCCACAACTGACACATGTAACTCTATTCGTTGCTAATAGGGTTGAGCGTGTAATGTTTGACAGGCGCATACGACTTTTTACAAGTCGTATTGAGACTTCTTAAGTACAAAGATTGACGGTCGTATTGTTTTAAAGGGGACATAATTTAAGTTGAACAGTATTCGTAATATTTATGCCGCTTATGATTTATTTTAAAGCGCAGTTTAGTTAGGATGAAATGGATTATCGTGTAAGTGCTTCACGCTGCTAGGTTTAAAAAAGAGGGTTTGAACAGATTGTGTTTTTGTACGTGTTTGTACGAAAGCTTCCCATATTAACGAGGATTTTTTAAGAGGCAAGATATTGCATAATTACTTACATACACTGTAGATATTACGTTGATATCTTTATTTTTAGTAAATTTATACATATAAGGTACGATTAAGACAGCCAACTTAGCATTAAGTTTTAGGGCACTGTCCCACCTCAAAGTATCGCTTGAGAAAGAGACGGTTTAATTGCAGTGCATGCTCAGTTTTAGTCCCAGACATGCAAGTAATTATAAGTTAAAAAAAAGACGGGGAGGTTATTGGAGTTAATTAACATTTGAATCAAATGATTTATATCAAACTATTCATAATAACAAAATGTGTGTGTCTTTCTTGAAAGCCATTGATTTATATAAAGTTAATTTTACACTTATTCATACAAAAATATAACTATACTTATACAACAAAAAATCCGTCACATGTGTCATTTTTCCCATCATTAAGATAACTTTATGTACCTTGATTTGGGTATTTAATTTAATAATTTTTTTCAACAGTAAAGTTAGTCCCATATTTACTGTTAGTGCATGAACAAAAAATGCATTGAAAAGTAAAAGTAAGGAAAAAGTTACTTATTCGTAATCGCAACACAATACAGATGTCACTTATTGCTTGCGCGATCACCTGAAAAGGATTAAAACGGATTATAGAGCTTAAAGTTTAAGCTTAAACCCAAAATCCTGACAAGAAATTAAAATATATCTGCTTCTGACAAAGAAGAGCGCAACTGACTTCACCAAGGACGACAAATAATACTCAGTTGCTACTTGCATAAAGAAATAAATTCTGTGGCCGTATTAAGACTTTTAAGCACTTTTACCTATTTACATCTCCAACGTGGGAAAAGTATAGTCAATAAAACGCGCCAAAAGTCATCTATGGTATTGTTTTTTTTTTTGACGAAGGCGAGGTGCTATAATGCCATTGTCTCTAGCCGCAACGCACGTGTCTATGACACGGTTGTTATTTCTGTTTACGCTTGTAAAATTTAGACACCTGCAGTGTCATTCATAAGTTTGTAATCATTCAATAATTTGCATTGTGGGGCATGGGAACGGAGATGGAGTCGGGTGTCTTTTGTTTCACGTTACGTCAATACGAGTGGTAGTATTGGATGACATAAAGCGAATTTTGATGTTAATTAGCTGTAATAACTCTTTTATTGATTATTTTTTTAATGTGCAAAAATATAATAATACGGCATTAAAGTTTTGATATTAATGTATTTCGTAAACGCATTATATTAATAATACAGCTTATTAACGTCCCGTCTCATCTCAACATGAGAGAGCTTGTACATTTATATTGACTGGGAATTTCACACATACCAGTTTATAGATTCATTATTAATAATGATTATAGCTTTCGATACATTTCCTTCATCGAAAAAGTCCTTCCAAAAAATCATAGAAACTAACAAAAAGTATCTACTAGTCAACAAAGAGAGGCCCTGTTATATTTTTTTTATAATAGGTAAATTGAAGTACTTCAATCCCTCGTGTATGGGAAGTGTATAAGATACCTAAGTATACTATTTAGTTAAAATTTTATTAAATCGAAAAATGTTTTCATCCATTTTTTTATAATACAATCTCGAAAAATCTTGTCACAATAGGCACCTAAATAAACATGAACCGTACTTTCCCTGGTGCAAGTAGGTAATTTCTTATAAAAACTGTACTTATACATACACTAATTTCTTTTTATTGTAAGAACATGCGTCATTTGGAAGTGACCATACAAAGTGACTCATGCTCCAACATTGCAATTTTGCAATGCACAAAAGCTGATTCGATTCAAAAACTTACGTTTCCCACACTAACAAGTGCAATGAAATGAAACAAAACCGAAAAAAAAACCTTTCGCACCTCCACGCGACAATTGTCGACAATTTGCAAGAATCACAAAAAGTTAAGGTTTAAAGTCGTCCGATTTTAGTCTATGGTTCTCTTTATTTCTGAACGGGTGACGCTTTTGGCGGGAACGTATTGTTTTGCGCGGGCGGGAGGGAACAAGCACAATGACGCCTCCACTTTTTTTATAATCACTTTGGTTCTCACGAGTTGTTCAATTAATAAAAAATCGTATCGATCGTTCTGCAATTTATTGGCCTTGACCTGGTTAAAACTGGAGTAAATAAATTGCATGTTTATGTTTGGGAGAAGACAAAACTGCAAATATAAGTTTTTAATTCGTTGTAACTTACAAGAATTTGCACTTTTAGCATGTATGCGTACGTAGATTGCAGTTTTCAGTCCATCCTACCTTTGTACCTACTTTGAGTTTGTAGACAAAAGTGTGGACTGTGTAGTCTAAGTAGTAGGTATGTACAGTCGAACAAACTGAATCTCAGTGGAACCTTTATGCTACTAATGTCACGTTGACATCCCATACTTTTGTCGAGGAAATCACGATGAAATTGATTATTAAATGGTTATAGATGTAAAACTGTCATATACTTACATAATTTCCAAATGAAAGGTGCGCAAGGTATGTACCTACGTTGGGCAAAAAAAAGTTAATACATACCTACTTATAATATAATTTCACTCGTCATACAAGTTCCATACGGGGGCTTTATACGAAAATATTTTTTTAATGAGTTCCTTAAACTGAAATACTTAATTTATACCTATTATGTTTTTAAGGATGACTTAGTTTTATTTGCGAATACGATTTTATATATAATACTAATTTAATTTATTTAACAACTGTACATAAAATAACATAAACACATGATATTAACAGTTAAAAAGAAGACAAAAAGAACTAACCTAAGATACCTTAACATTTTATTTATTTATTTTAAATTTGGTTAATTTAAATCGTAATTCAATTCAATTTATTTTTATTTACTCGTCAGATTTACGTAAAATGATTCAATAATCACCAATTAAATAATAATAAATAACACAAAAAAACAATTATACAATAAAAAAATCTAACTATCAAAAATCTAAAAAAAAGAATAAATTATATAATAAAGTAAAATAAAAACTACTTTACCCGTCCGCATCGTACTTGGCCCAAACGTACCCATTACCCCAGCGGCATTGCCCCGTTGTATGGCCAACGAGACCCGCTGGACCAAGTACGACCCGGAACGGGGGTCACATTCAATTTTGTTTATTTCAATTTCATTTAAACCATGATTTTATTTTATTTGTTACAATAATTTATTATTTCATTTTGTACCTACTGGACTTGTCTGTAATAAATTGAATTTCATTTCTTTTCATTTATTTGTTCAATACACTAAAAAAAAAATTGATACTGCATAGAATATCGTCATCATTGATTGAGAAACGGTAGAACCACTCATTGATGACTCATCAATGAGTGGCTCTACCGTTTAATCTCATTAATTAAATAACCGACGTCTCTGCGTGCAGCAGTTAACGCTCAAAACCAATGCATAATGGATGCCCCGACCGTAGTGCAAAGGTGTGAAAACACGCCATAACTTCAGGATACGGCCATTAATAACGCCCGGATTATGGGATTATGGCGTTTAGTGCAATGCGCCATCTGGCAGCTTCGTAAGTGGAGTTTGGAAGTGTTGGCGCTTCCGCTTTTTTGACATGTTGTGCTGGAGAAGTTACATGACGATAAATATAACAAAATTTCGAATAATAACTACTACGAGTATTAGAAATAATTTATTGTTCCTATTTTTATGCAGTCATAATTTCGTTAGTAATATGTATAAAATAATATGTATTCGTAGTGTGGCTTTAATATCTATTTATATGTGTGGATTTTTAACACACTGTTCTGACACGTATTAACCTAACTTTCCTGTAAAATTAAAAGCTTATATTATGGCAAATAAAAATTATGACAAATGATATATTCGGATCGGAACTATAATTTTTATGTCAGTGAGATGTATGCTATACCTAATAGGCCCTATAGGGTATAAACGTTTTAAAGATTTTTTTTTGAGTGTGTTAGAATAACCCTTTGTGGCACGTGAAGTTTGTGCAGCGGAAATCTGTCATAATTATGATAAGCAAAATAAGTATAGCATCGCTTCATGTCTATAGCGTGCGTGTGAGTTTTAAATTAAAAAAATATAAATACGAACTACATAGTATTAAGTCCTGAAACCAGCTATTACAAAAAAAAACAGAAAATATTATGTAGCTTACTTAAGTATGGTCGACCAAGAAAGTGCTTAACCAATTTTAATGACAGTTCTCACTTCAGAAATAAAACGATAAGGCTGATTGCCATATTGACTCGTGAGTGAAAATAGACTTTGACGTTTTAAGCGCTACCAATGGCATTAAGCCTTAGGGTGGTAAAACAAGTTCTTGGTTGACTATACATAAATTCTAATTCATATTTTCTCTAAACAAAAATCAATACCTAAGTCTAAGGTTAGCCCTTCGTTAATCGCAGCAAATATTTTACATCTGTTACGAAAAAAAACAAGAATAAATGACACACATGAGTACCTACCCTACTGACTCAGTAATAAAGCGTGTAGTTGTGTAATTCCTCCTCGTTTATCATGGTTCTCCTTAACTGCTAATCGTCTACAAGCCCTTTATGCAGTCACGTTCGCTTTCCACTCTCTTTTGACATCCAAAATGTCTAAAAAGTATGAAGCTGTATGAGCACTTACGCCTTTCTTCCTTTGAGCAGGAACTAATGTTTCCATATTAGCGGTTCCGTGCTGGTTTAAAAACAACAAGCATGCATTAGGCAGCAAAGGCGCTTAGGCTTTTTTGCAGAAACTACATGTGGCAATATTTACAATGTAACATCGACTTGCCATTTACAATACTTGCACAGTTAACTAGCAAATGCGCTTTTACCGCCTTGGTTTTTTTTCACTTACCTTTAACAGGATTTTATTTCATTTTGATTATTTTACTTTGGTAAAAAACCTTCAAGCACGCTACATATGTTGGCAACAATAGGCGAGGTAAATGTACCTATATCATAACATAAAGAATAAGTATCTAATTATTGCGATCGAAAATAACCAACCAATACCCAATCTATCGATTATCTCTTGAAAATGTTTCCTAATTTTTCTCCTCAACGCCTTGATCACAAAAATCAAAAACCGATTTTAAAAGAATCACCTATCACTTAATTTAAAGAATTTGCTAGCATAAGTAATAATTAATAATCTCAAAAAGTTTTCCCTAACCATAGTTTCATACTCAACTTGGAATACGGTAGGTGTTTGACTATTTTTTATATATTTTATAAATAAAAACTTCATAATGCCTGTTATCAAATCAATTTTTAAGCTACCTTTACAAATAACAAAGTTATAAAAGTTTGAAATTCATGATTAGACAGAGAAAGACGTACTTGCATGTGACGTCACATCGCCATAGTTGCTGCATAGAAAAAACCTTTGAAAAAGAGACCGGTAAGTATATAGATTTTTCAAAAAATCACTATAAGTAAATCCAATTTTTAACCGATTAAAGTTTTCTCTTCGCTAAACACTGTCTGTCTATCTATATTTGCATAATAATATATTATAAGACAGCAAATTCAGGAGTTGTCAAATAGCTGACTACCAGATGGCCTAGTGATTAGAGAACCTGACTACGAAGCTTGAGGTCCCGGGTTCGATTCCCGTGTCGGGGCAGATATTTGTATGAAAAATACGAATGTTTGTTCTAGGGTCTTGGGTGTTTAATATGTATTTAAGTATGTATCTATACCTATATAATTATTATTTATCCGTTGCTTAGTACCCATAACACAAGCTTTGCTAAGCTTACTTTGGGACTAGGTCAATTGGTCTGAATTGTCCCGTGATATTTATTATTATTATTAGCGTATTACACCCACCCGTATTTCTAGTGAGGACAGTGATCGCAAAAAGTATTATACCTACTTCATAAAAAAAGTTACCAGCACTGGGACGTCCGTTTTAGTCAAGCAGATATGCATTCGAGTATCATTGCAACGCTCAGCAGGGCTACTACGAAACTCGAAAGTCGAAGTTCGTGTCGTGCGGTCCCTCTGACACTTAACCTATTTAATACGAGAGCGAGAGGGACGGTACGATACGAACTTCGAGTTTCGAGTTTCGTAGTAGCCCTGCAGTTCGTTGCTAAGTAAGCGCACTTTATACGAAAATTCCCCCATCAAAAGGCTTTAAAGTTTATCAATTTTCAATAATATTAATGAATGTTTGAGGTTTTGGTATGATGATGAACGGCCTTCATCTGTTCATTGTTTTATTCCCTCCGGCGTCTTACGTCAAAGTCGTAAAATGTCCAGTGTCGAAATTGCGTCCACATCGTAAGAGGTCCATGTCTTACAGCGTCTAAGTCGTGCCACGTCCAAGTCTCGGGTGGTCCAAATCGCGAAATGTCAAAGTAGTAAATGCTTAGTGCTTAATTATTTTGTTTTTATGTAGGTACAGAGCTTAGACTCTAAAATTGAAAGTGCTTTAGTTTTACTGTCATACTGTGTAATTTCATGGAATAAAGAAATATATACGCCATGAGCCCTTATAACTTGGACAGATTTTAACCATCGATTCTGCATATGTTGCATAATAAGTTGAAAAATCTCAAGTCTAACTCACCCTAAGAATGTCACGTAATATTTTTTTAAACAGAAGCACCAACAAGCATAATATATATAGCTAATATTAAGCCGTATAGGTATCCAACTACAAAAAGGTTTCATTATAATATCAGTATTTCTATCTAAGACATTATAATAATACTAATTATAGAAAAGGTACAATTGAAGTACTTATACTGAACTATCCTAAAAATAACAACTTTAAATACAATTCCCCCAAGTGTTGTCCCTGCGCAAGAGTGCCCATAAGGCTAGCGGCATTTCCGCGCTGTATCGTGATCCACATACGATGGGCGAGAAATGCACCAGCCCTATGGTCATTGGTAATTTCGAATAAATTTAATAATTTTTAGTACCTATATAAAAAATGGACTGAATATCACTTAAAATTAATCTATTTTTTTAACTTTTTCAGTGCATTCAGTATTAGTTTTTCTATTTCCAAAGCGAAATGTAAACCACAAATCTACATGTAACAATGTAAGTTATACAAACTATCGCTAACAGCTGGTAATATATCACACAGTATAAGAACAGTAGTCTGGCTAATGACCCCTAAACTAACTAACAAAATAACAGTGTTATTTGGTCTAAAATATGTATCCTACGTTTCGACCTAACGAGAACAATCGTGCTATTTCTAGGTACTACGAAGAAAGTACAAAGTAGCAGAGCATTCTCAAAAATGCAGGAAGTTCTAAAAAGAAAGTTTCAATTCAGGAAGTTTCCTGTGGGATTTTTTTCATTTATATAGACTTTAGCCGCGGCTTTGCACTTAAACTATTAGATCCGGCAGTTGAATTGAAATTCCAAAATGTTACTACGAATAAAATGGGAATTCCCAAAAATACATCGCATATTTTACTGTCGCTTGCATACTTATATAAGATACTGGCCATGTACCTTATCCTAGCGGTTTTTATAATTATGAAAGTTTCCGGAAGGTCTTAAGTCTCCTTTTTGTCGCACGGTATAAGATGAAGGAAGAAAGAGATGATGAATGCGCCTAAGTCGCATTCACATTTATCTGTCGTGTCGTGTCGTGACGCATCAGAACAGTATCGGTTTCATACATTTTATATGGTTGCGTTCACGTTTATCTGACACCATCTTGCTCGCTAATCCTGCCGTGAAGCAGCAGTGCTTGCACTGTTGTGTTTCGGCGTGGAGAGTAAGACAGCCGGTGAAATTACTGGCACTTGAGGTATCCCATCTTAGGCCTCTAGGTTGGCAACGCATCTGCAGTACCCCTGGCGTTGCAGATGTTTATGGGCGGTGGTGATCTCTTACCATCAGGAGACCCACTTGCTCGCTTGCCATCCAGTCGAATAAAAAAAAACAGTGGGTTGTGACGGCTTGTTTTGTGTCGCATCACAAGCTATAGAGAGAGACAGAGAGTACCACAACACAACACGACAGGTAAATGTGAATGCGTCTTTAGACAATAGCCTGCCACCCAATTCACATTTCTCATTTACGTGCTACGGCGCCCGCTGTGCTTTTACGATCATTTCAACCTGTTTCAGTTTTGTCAAGTTAAGATTTGAATGGACATTGACTTACCTTTAAAATATCTTTCCCACGATTTGGCGTCGCGCTGTCTGGAAACGGTCTTTAGAAATGTGGAATTAGTTAACATGATTTGTTATTGAATGCGAAAGTTTGCGAGGAAATGTGTGTGTATGTTTATGATTCATTCATGCTAAAACAGCAAGACGGATTTGGATGAAATTTGGTGTGAAGATAGCTGGATATCTATCAACACAATGGCACAAGGCTACATTTTATTCCGATAATCTCACAGAATCAGGTCAAAATCTCAAATTTCGAAATAACTGGGTATTTCAAAACTCAATTTCGCAAAGATGGCTAAATCGTAGATCTCGAACGGATGGACCGATTTCGATTAGATTTTGTTTTACTTGAAAGCGGTAGTCCTTGCGATAGTACCTATGTTTCATTGGAATCACTAACCTTAATTATTGCCGACTGAGGTACAGACCGTTTATAACCTCTTTTTGCGCCGGGGGTTAAAAGACATAAGAAAACAATGGTTTCCCTACTGTTCTGAACACGAGTGCCGCGGGTACGTGCCAAACGGGCGAATTGCAAGTATTTACGCGCTTATCACGTATGCTTGTGTTGCTTGTTATTGTTACATTTGCTGGTTACATAGTTGCGCGATGACGGCCGCCGTAGGTATTTACTTGGGGTAGCTGCAATAGTTAAGTACTTATATTTACTCTGTTTTGTGCCGTGTCCGGTTTTAGAATATACAGACCAATGATCGGGGTCACCAATGTAGGGGGATGCTCCAATAGAGATCTCTCCAGGGAGGTGTTATGCCTGGGGACCGAAGTCCGAAGGACCGCGTTGAGAAACTTCGATAGCGCGATGTAGAACATGGTCGGAGTTTCTATTGTTGTTCACTAGATAGCGCTAGGAGTCGCTACATCAGGTCGGCGTGGAGTGCGGTGCAGTCCGTGCGTCGTGTGGCCGCTTGCAGGTGCCAGTTGCTTGAGTGTGTTGCTCGGAGAGCCTCGTTGGCGAGCGTTGAGTTGAGTGAGTTGCGTTGAGCTGCGTGAGCTGCGATGAGCTGTGGTGAGCTCACAGACAGAGCAATCTCTTCCGGTGGGTGTCGTGAAAAGCGACTAGGTCTCCCCAAACCTATAGACGCGGAATTGGCTTTAGCCGATCAAAAAACTCTTTCCCCCTTATTCATAAAACTTAACAAGCCTATGTTAACTAACAAATGCTTTGTCCCTTTCTAACAAATACAAATGTCGAAGTGACAGATTAGGACAAACGAATTATAGCGGCATTTTAACTAAAATAGGTTTGATTGTTGTTTATGAATAAGGGGGTTTATGTCTACGCAATAAGAGCGAAAATGACGTCGATGGTCTCGGCCGACGCGAAACGACGTTTACCGACGGGAAGACGTCTTTTTCGCTCTTATTGCGTTTTTGGGCGGCTAAGGACCATTCCGCGTCTATAGATGTGGGGACCCTTTGGGCTCTCAATTTACCAAGTCATCAGTGATAATCTATTACATATTTTGTGTCTAAATTTAATGCGATATACCTTACCAACTTGCCAGAGACGAGTGGAAGGAGAAAGGGGAGGCCTTTGCCCAGCAGTGGGACACTATATAGGCTATTAAAAAAAATACCTTACCAACAAAAAGTTTCAAAACCCCCGGCAGAATCGATTTTGTTAAAACATGTCTAAGAACCATCGCTAAAACCCTGCTTTCAAATAGATAGACAGCGGTCAAACTAATAACACCCCCCTTTTGGCGTCGGGGGTTAAAATATATTTTAACAAACGCTTACGGTAAAGGTACAATTAATGTTGTGGAAAAAGAATTATTTTTCCTTGTCCACATTTTTTGTAGATTTGTCGGTAAATCTTGACATGAGATAAGTGTTTCGTTATTAATATACACGTAGGTATTTTCATTAACCTAACCAAGAAAAAGTTGGAAAAAGTCGGGAAAGTCGGGGGCGACTTTGTCACTTCAAAGTTCAATATCTCGAAAACGGGTGAACCGATTTTGATCTAAGAACCATCGCTAGAAAACCTGCTTTCAATTTAAAAAACCGCATTCAAATCGGCCCACCCGTTTAAGAGCTACGGTGCCACAGACAGACAGACACACATAGCTGTCAAACTTATAGCACCCCTCTTTTTGCCTCGGGGGTTAAAAATGGCTCCCTATAATAGTAGTAAGTAGCAGCACCTGTCAGAGTGGTTAAATAGGGCCCTGTAGGACTACTGCGAAATTCGAAAATCGAAGTTCGTATCGTGCCATCCCGCTGACACTAATATTATTTCATATGAGAGTGAGCGGGACGGTACGATATGAACTTCGATTTTCGAATTTCGTGGGAGCCCTACTGATCAACTGAGGCCTGTCTAACCTTGGAATCAGAATCGTTTTCACCACTTCTTTCTGTCAAACAGTACGGGATGAGTAGAAAGAGACGGTAAATGCGTCAGCGCGTTAGACGATATGACCTCTGACGTGAGAGTGGTCAGGAGCGCTATCTATTGCCAACTACGGCTCCGGATTCCAGCCACAGTGTTGCTTGTTATGTTATTTACATGGGGTAGCTGCAATGTTTATAATTAGGTACCTGTGAGTAAAATTATTATGTGTCAATGCTTGAACTATAATCGCCAAAATTTGGGTGGTTTGGGTGGTTTTTTGCAATGCATTAGTAAATCATTTTGCGATAAATGCACGGTATTTAAATCGTTTCCTGTAGTTACTTAATTTTAATTTAATGTAATGAATTTATTACATAAAAAATGAGCAATGACTTTCATTTGACTTTGAAAACTATGACGTAGACCAGTGGTCGGCAACCTTTTGGCAGGCAAAGAGTAAATTTACACCATCAGGAGACCCACTTGCTCGTTTGCCATTCAGTCGAATAAAAAAAAATGAAATGAAGTTACTTGCACTGCTCAAAGTCGGCCAGAATTATAAGCACTTTACATTCCCTTTTATTCGAATTTCGTTCATCAATTAAGCTTAACTTACAATATAAACCCAAATAAATACCTCTAATAGCATCTATTAAACAATTAAACAAATCCGCTACGTGCTCCGTCCCACATCCAGCCCCACTTTAAAACACCCCCACAAATAGATCATTGATCATAATTTGTACCAAAAAAAGATCGAAAAAATCTATGTAACGTCACGCACGAAAGCGATCTATAAAGATTTGGGATCGGTACGTGCGCGCGCGCCGCTGTCCAAAATGGCGGTGCTTTTTGATTTTTTTTTCATTTGTTGTCTTTGAGTCTATATTTGTTTTTATTGCACCGGAATGCATTCTGGCAGGCACGGTTTTGCCATTAGACCGGCTTTAGCGGAGCTGAGAAATGTGAATTTTAGTGCATTCCCTGCTTTACGTGTTGAATTGGAAGTAGATCGATGACGTTGCTTTATTTTCTGTAGGTGAGGATTGTTTGAATTGTTACGCCATTTATAGTGCCGTGGGCCACAGAGTACTTTATACATATACTGAAACCGTGGGCTGCGAGCAGGAGCCACATTCTAAGCCCTAAGCTAAAGCGCTTAAGTAATTTTCATGTAGTTAATCATGGAGTAGTACTGTAGTATGTCAAACTCTTTTGTTTCGATCAGTTAGAACTGGCAATCCAGTTCTATATTTAAAACAGTAAAATTATCGAACACAAGAGTCTAGAAGTTGATCTGTATCCCAGCAGCCAGACTAACAAGTCTAATAAAAGGAAACTGCGTCTCAATAAAATATTTTATTTAAAAAACTCCAAGTAACATTACCATTACAGTACCACGGATAACTACGTATCAGTAGCGTCGTTGCTACGGATTTTTGGGAAGGAAAATAGAGTAAGTTAGGGTCATGCTTAATATCTGGGGCACGTCCTGCGCCATGACAGATATCAGCTGCTACAGCTAAATTTAATATTGATGGGACAAATACAGGAAAAACGACGCCCTGGAAGGCGGAAGAAATCATGGCTTCGCAATACAAGGGAGTGGTCCGGGATTAGCAGAGCTACTGTTCCGGGTGGCTCGAGACAGGGAAAAGTATTCAGTTAACGGCCACCTCCAGTAGGTACGAGTAATGGAGTGGCACTTTAAAAAGAAGAGAAGGTTCATTCTGTGATAGTACCTTGTATAAATATGTCTAATCTAAGATTCGTTTTTTGGAATCTTTTTGTATTTTTTATTTCAATTCCAAATTTTTTGTTACTTTTACGGTCATCCCGTAAAACCTACATCGAAAATACAAACTGAAATATAGATGCACAGAAAAACCAGAAAAATAAGACCAGCGCTGGGAATCGAACACCTGGAAATTCGTGTCTGTATCCTTGTCCAGCGGTGGTGTAGCGGTATAGCACACGGCACGGAATGCCGAGGACCTGGGTTCGATTCCCAGCGCTGGTCTTATTTTTCTGGTTTTTCTGTGCATCTATATTTCAGTTTGTATTTTCGATATACGTCTAATCTACTCTCTGACATATATTATTGTTAGCTTTTGTCCGTACCTCGTCCGTGGAAAACTTGTTTATCAATCATCCAATTTTCTAAACTATCCTATGTCCTTCCCAGGGTCTCACATTTCATCTAAATCGGTTCAGTTGTTTAAGCATGAAGAGGCAACTGACACACAAAGAGACAGACAGGCAAACAGATAGAGGTACCTTCGTAATACAGAATATGCGTAAAGATGACTGACATATGTATGTATGTACATTTATTAAATATAGTTTTGATATTTATGTATAGTTTTGCTTTTTATATAATTATCAAATGCCACAAAATAAGGCAGAAGACCATAAATTCCTAGAAAAGAGGTCAAAACGCGGCCATCTTGGATGTTTGCCGGCTACCGGGCGTGTGTTGACTCGCCTTCGGGTTTATTTTTAAACTGGTTTCATGGTTAGTGGACAGCCTCGTTTATTTTTTTTGCGGGTTCTGTAGCTTTAAATTAGGAGGAATAACATTTTTAACCCCGCACGCTTAAAGGGGTGCTATAAGTTTGTCGCCAATATCTATCTTTCTGTCTGTGGCTCGTAGCTCTCAAACGGATGGATCGTTTTCGATGCGGTTGTTTTACGCGAAAGCGAATTTCCTTGTAAGTGGTTATTTGGGTTATTTTTGAGATAGGTATTTATTTATTTTTATTTATTTATTTAATCTCATTATTGTTATTTTTTAAGATTCATATGAGTAAATATTTTGCAATTTGGGAGATAAATTATTCATTTATCATTTGTTCCTTCCTTTCCATCAGAGTTCTGAGGCAACAAACATAAACAAAATCCAGCAAGTAAATATTTATTTACGTACACGTTCTTCTTTAGGTCACCGAATTTTATGTGCACCAAATTTCAACTCAATCAGTTACACACGAGTGAACCTATAAGGGTAATAAAAATAACCGAATCGAGAACCTTCTATTTTGAAGTCTGATAAAAATGGTTATCCTGTTAACCAAACATCTACTGAACCTAATCCGGTAATTAAACTACAATATACCGCTCCCTTATTTGCCAACGGATCCCTAAAACAGCTTTATTGTTATTATTCTGATCACAGTGCTAATGGAAAGAAATGGTTTGTAAACCATGGTCGCCGCAACCACATAGAGCAGCCAAATGAAAATCAGCTTTATAATTGGATCATAAAACTCTTAATCGCGTAGCCAATATACTAATATACATGCTTACTCAAGCAAATGAAAATAAACTTTATTGGCCGTCGTTATGACTTAAAGTAGTGTGAATTAATACGTTTGTATGTTTTTAGAGTGCAAGTGGTAGAAGCACAGATTTGTGTAATACATAATTATACACTTTGTGCGAGGACTTAACAATTAATATAACAGTTGTTACTAAGAGCACCAACCTTACCTTACCTTACCTACCTAGTGTTACCTTAAGAGGTCTGGAAATAGGATAATGTCCTAAAACCATAGTAAAAGAGAACAAGTATGCACACTCCGACCCTTTAGGAGACTTAACTGCCTACTCCGGCGCGGACGCTTAAGGTTGTCGATGTCTATTTTAGATTAATTAATTACCTACCGGCAAACAATTTTAGTATAAAATTGTCTAATATCTGTGTCTAAAGAAACAAGATTCTTTGCCGCTCTATTATTATTTTTATACTTACTAAATTTTAAAATATTATTTATAATTCGCCGAAGTGGTGATGGCGACTGTGTACATACTCATGTTTCCTACACATAATACTATAACTATATTGTTTATAGGTATCTATTTTTTTGTGTCCTTGCACGAAACTATCACACTATACACTATATATACTACTGATTCACAACTATACCTAATACAAAAAAATACGTAAGTACGAGTACGAGTACGCGAACGTAAAAGGTGATCAGCGAGCGCAAGACGAGCGAGCTAAAATAGAAACGTACGGCGCCGACGGCAGCGCAGCCTTGACGAAAGAAAACTTAATCCTCCTTAAAGTATCAGTGTGTGCGTGCGGCGGGTGCGTGCGTACCATCAGCCAAATAAGTTGTCTATCAATTTTTAAACAAGTTCCTATGAAATGAATATGTCGCTAAAGTCGAACTTTCAAGTTGACAGACACGTCTATTGGCATTATTGTTATATGACATGCAAGCGATTATCAACTTTAGGGTGGTAGACCACATATTTGGCTGATGGTACCGGCGCCAACCGGCGCGCACACATTTAAGCCGCGCGATGTACTTTTGTTCGTAGTGAATCTACTTGTTCTCTTTTATTATGCTAAAACATTCCAATATGTCCATCAGTTACATCACTTATTAGAAAATATTGGACTCGGTCGAGGTCGGTCGGTGGATTGGTCGAGGGTTAAATATTGTGCCCAAAAAGCCCGTGAACACTTCGTATACAATAAGAAAAAAACCAGCGCTGAATCGAACCCAGGTCCTCAGCAATCCGTGCTGCGTGCTATAACCCCTACACCCAGCACTGGTCTCTTTTTCTGGTTTTTCTGTGCATCCACGTCTCAGTTTGTATTTTCGATAAACTTCGTTATAGGTACAATAAGAATAATTACGGTTTGAAAGATATCTGCCGGCCCGGTCTCCAGTTGTACCGAACATAATATAATATTGATCATTACGAGTAAGTCTACCAAAAACAAATCAATGCATCTAAATGTACTTCAAACTTAATGACTCACTGAATAAACTTGAAAATTTGTTATTACTACAACTAACCTACTCTAGATCGGAACTGGGTTATGTGTTTCGTCGCCTCAGCAGAACGGCAGACAGGCATGGTGGTGACTCACGAGAACACATGATCAAAAGTCCATAATAATACGTAATAATGCAACTGGGATTGCCTTAAAAAAATAACCAATGCATTTTCAATATTTTTTATGTATAGAAAAAATAATCTCGAAACTATTTTGGTCGAAGATGTCAAAGTTTAATGTAGTTCTCCACACTAATGTTATTTCGTGACTTTGATCTGTATGCGTATATTGAGCACCAGCATTATTTAATTTTTTTATCTGTGGTAAAATGGTAAACTGTCAAGAATGATACTCAAGGATGACACTTATTGCCACTGTCACAGTGTCATATGTCAGATTGTGGGTCCAAACCGAATTTAATAGTTTAAATTGAAATTGAAATTATTTATTAAAAAAATATTTGTTTACACATAAAGAAGTTAGTAGGTAAGCGCTGAAATTACGTCTAGGTTTTAGTAAACAATAAACCGATATGCTACACTATTGACTTGATATGTACAAATGTGTAGACCTAACTAGAACGCTGAGTGCCTAAACATAATACAATATATATCATGCTAATTCATAAATAACTTAAATGCCTAAACTAGGATACTAAAGTAGCCTGTATCTTAGGCAAATAGAAATCTGGGCTTAAAACATAATATAAATGATAGTAACAATTTATTTCATCGTGTTCTGCAAATATACAAGTAAAAAATTAATTAGTATCTCATCTTCACAGAAAGTACAACTTGGATCGTCTTTGTTATAGTTAACAAAAGTCAGATGAAAGTCATTGCTTATTTTTACGTAGTTAATTTAAAAATCATTTATCTCGAAATCAAGCAACGAGCTTTAGAGAGAGCTATGCTAGAAGTCTATACAAATTAAAGTGGCATTGGGTTGACCACATCGCTCGAAAAATAGGTGACCGTCGGGAAAGAAAGATTCTCGAGTGGTGGCCACAGAATGGAAGACGCAGCGTTGGCAGGTCTTCCATTCGATGGACCGATGATGTCGCAATAGAAATATTAAAATGAAAAAAAAATACGCGTAGCACCGGCTCTAGCCCTTAACCAAGGTAGAGCGAGATTATCTGCACCGCTTCCGTGCCACTCAAAAGGCGCTGTCAAAATTTTATTTCGCACAGGAAACTGGAAAATGGCGTCTTTTGCTATCTGTGGGGCTACTACGAAATTCTTAAATCGAAGTTCGTGTCGTTCGGTCCCTCTGACACTTAGGTATACTATTTAATACGAGTCAGAGGGACGGTACGAGACGAACTTCGATTTTAGAATTTCGGAGTACGCCCTCTGGTGCCTATAGCGAACGCTCCCCTTACTCTACCCAAAGCCGGCGCTGGTCACACGAGCTACAAGCAATTGGAGCATAGCCTCATATCTAACTAAAAAGCGATATTATGTAACTATCGTAGGGTACTATTGATTTATTTTACTATTTATTTAATCCGTGTGGTGTCGGGTTAGAATTACACCTCTCCATTTCTTCCGAGGATGTCGTAAGAGGCGACAAAGGATATAGGTTAAGGTGGAACGATTTCCATACTAATGTATTAACACAATCATGTGCGCTTGAAATAATAATTTGAAATTAAAATCACATCTGTTGACTTTTATTTTGTTCTTTATTTGAGGCATTTTTTATTTACCTAAAGAAAGCTTTTGATTAATAGCTTAATCTAGATGATTATTTTAGTTTTATTTTTTGTCAATATGTGAGTGGATGGCGACAGTATCGTACGCCAACGGCTCGGTTAGTAGTGTGTGTTTCAGCTACGTTGTCAACTCGCTGACAATTCGATGCTAAGCGACGTTGCCAGATTTCGTTTGATTTGTCTGATCAAAATCACATAATTACCATTTTGAAGCTCGTTTAACTTTTTTTTAAATATTTTTGCAGGCCATAGGTACAAAGTCCGTCAGTCAAAAGACTGAAGTGCAACGAACAAATGTATTGCCAATTCTTTGGGTTTCCGACAGAAATTAGGAAGAAAATCACATAAGATTAACGTAGTAACAAATAAGTACGGAAAATTGCATTAACGGATTATAAATTAGTAGTGATAAAATCAGATAAAGGCTGCATGGCTTGTGGCTTTTTCCATAAAATAAAAATAAAAAACATCAAGTCAAATGTCAAATTCGTCAAGTCATAATTTTTTGTTCGTTTGTTGTCGTAGGTTGTCATGACATTGTAAACTAATGGAGTAATTTTTTCCTAAATTAAATTATCGTAATTTGTCCTCGAAACTGGCGGGATTATCATTATCTACAATCTATAATGTGAATGCAGTTATATTTTCAAGTATTGAACTGAATTATAATTCACATTGGAAACTATGAAGCCACGAACTTTGCGAAAAAAATACATAAAGCATCAATACTCTGGTCTCGAAAAAGACGCAATATAAGGAAATTAAAAAGTAAGTACAGTAGAGGCTGAGTACAACATACAACTTCCACCACCCCGTGGGTACCGTAGGAATCGGCTGAGGGATAATATCAGAAGAGAGGGCAGCAGCGTTTTCCAAGCAACCCCACATCATATATACTTACTACGCTCGCCAACCCGCTTATCAAACGTGGCGAGTATTGGCAACACGGGAAAATATGGGGAGGCCTAAAGTCTCAGTTTCCATGACCGTAGGACAGATTTTTTTACTGTTTTTTTTATTCCAAGTCCCCAGCCCCTTGGTAGCGGACTAACTTTTGAGCCTCATATCTCGGTAATTTTGGAGTTCAGAGAAAAGTTCATTTGACAAAATATGCTTCTTCAAAATATGTTTTATTTTCGTAATAAAATATTTAATTACAGAGTGAAAAACACTGTCATAACATACATTGTCGGCTGGTAAGCTGTGTGCGAGACTGGCACAAGACTGGAAAAGTGGCGTGAAAATGCAAGAGGCACTCAGCAGTGGTTGTATGTGGGCTAATTTAATTGACTGATGTAAATAAATAAATAAAAACTGACTTAGTGATGGACTTTTTTATTTGTTGTTCAATAAAGCCTTCGATTACTACCCAACCAATTAAATTTGAAATAAAAATAAACAAGTCTAATTTCATATTTTCACGTTTTTTTCGTTGAAGGAAAATATCGTGAAGAAACGTACACACACCTGCTATATAATTAATGGTGTGTGCTATATTTCAATTCACACTGGGCCTGCTTTGAAAATAACGCCCAAGCCTTCATTGTGAGAGGAGGCCTGTGTATGTAGGTATGTATAGGGATAATGATTACGACTAATTTTCTCATAGTATGTAAAGTGTATTGTAAATACACATACATATTGTAAATACAATACATTTTGCAGGTGGTAGGACCTTGTGCAAGGTCCGCCCGGATTGCTACCACCATCTTGCTCGCTAATCCTGCTGTGAAGCAGCAGTGCTTGCACTGTTGTGTTTCGGCGTGGAGAGTAAGACAGCCGGTGAAATTACTGGCACTCGAGGTATCCCATCTTAGGCCTCGAGGTTGGCAACGCATCTGCAATACCCCTGGTGTTGCAGGTGTCTATTGGCGGTGGTGATCTCTTACCATCAGGAGACCCACTTGCTTGTTTGCCATCCATTCGAATAAAAAAAGAAAAATAATAATAAAAAAAAAAAAAAATAAACAATCGTTGAGTTACGGTCAAGGAAACTGAGTCACGTACCAGGGTGGAACCTATGTGCTACTAATGTCATGTTGACATCCCATACACTTGCCAAAGAAATCACAGCGCAATTGAATATGAAAAGGTTCCACTTGGGTTCCACTCTGGTGCGTGATTCGGTTTCCTTGACTTTGTAAAGGCGAACTTATCCCTCGAAGGGATCTCTACCAAGCAACCCTTGAATATAATTATAAGTCTCATAGTACTTACTGTAGTTGTGCTGTGCATATTCAGATTTAACTAATTTTTTTTAAAAATGTTTGTGCCTAAATTAGGTCTTATAAATTTTTAGCTACACATTTCAAAAAATATTAACATCATTAACTGAGAACAATAAAAAAAAACAATAAAAAATTAAATCTTACAACGGGTTTGAACCCGAACTTCCTAAGCTGAGGGTAGGGTAAACTCTAGCCTTAAGCAACTAGGCCAATCTGCTCTTTGATCATGAGAGCGAAATTAACAAAGACTTCTGTTTACAACAAATTACAAGCATGTGTGCGAAAATATCGCAGTCGAAACTGCAGCGATCAAGTGAAAGTATTTTCTAAATTAAAATACATCTGAAACTTGGTACGATATATCACAAATTTCACGCTATTGCGGTATGTACATTATTTTATAAAAATATCCACGATTTCATTCCTAAAAAAAATAAAATACGTGGAATTTGCACTCTAACGTCATCTACTGGCACTGTAGTGCCTAGCTGACCGTGACAAACGACCTTAACGTATACCGTAGGCGACAGGCTAGCAACCTGTCACTATTGTATCATTTTTGTCAAACTTAAAACCTAAAATTGCCAAAAGTGGCTCCGAAGCCGTAACGTTTCGTGTGCTCTGCTTACCCCATTTGGGAATACAGGCGTGATGTTTGTGTGTGTATTTATTTATTTTCCAAATTTATTTAAAGAAAAACTACGCTTTAAAGATTACACTCACAAGTACCGTATTTTATAAAAAAAATACGAAAGAAAAGGTTTTGGGATTAATTTTGTTCCAATAAAGAGATGATCAACAATGTTTTCAATTAATAATCCAAACTAAGTAGTTAATACTGAGTAAAGTACAATAGTTTCGTATTAGTATCGGTACGGCAAAAATCAAGATTTAGTGAAGGTAGATCGATAATATCCTCTATCACCTACCCACTAGGTACGAATACGTACTTACCTACATTTTACACGTAGAATAAAGAAGAATATCGACTTATTCATTCACTTATTCACCGAAAAAAGCTCTTCTATGTAGGTACAGGAAATAAACAACTTACCAGACATTTTCATTTTCATTTGATAAACACAAAAAGAACACAACACAAAACAAAACACCCAAATAACGGTCAAGAAACCGAAAACAGAACACTGCACAATTTTCAAAATAATAACGTCCGATTTGTATTTCGAATCATTGTCTACGCGCGTCGAGATGTTCGAGCCAATTGAAAAAACGATGTCACCGAGTGGCCAGCTTGCAATTTCTTCCGCATTGAATCCAATGTCAGAGTTGGACGGTCAGCAGTTCTGTTTCACAATGAGGTGGCGCTGCAACTGCCCTCATTAAGTGATAGCGTGGAAATATGTTAAAAATACTTTATTAATCAGTTTTGTAATAGTATGCGGAAATAAAGTTGCGCTTGCGCTAGCCTTTGTTTAATTTTATGTTAAGTTACAGAAAGTGTCACAAATGATTTCAGACGCAGGTGGTGAGGTGAGTTTCGGTCGACTGAATACTCTTCTTTAAGTTTTTCAATATTTTTAGGGTCCCGATCTCAAAAGAAAAAAGAAAAAAACGAAACTTAGGTTTACTCTTGAGTTTGTTGTGCGTCTTGTGTCTTTCCTTTTACTCAGGAACGCATTGAGGTATCAATTAATCTCAAATACTTAGATCTGTAGAAAAAAGGGAGGCTTTTTGTCCAGCATTGGGACACTTGAACGGGCTAAGAACAAAAAGTCTGCTACAGGTGCTTGTACTAACTTATTCTGTGCTACAGGTACGCAAGTTGAAGTGGTAAAGGGCCACAGGACCACCACTTGACCAAGGTTTGAACTCAGGCCTTATACTTCGAAGTGGATAATTCGAAGTTCGTATCTTGCTATATTATTTAATAAGAAAGTAAGACGGACGGCACGATACGAATTTCGGTTTTCGAATTTGTAACCCCCTGGAGTAAAGGCTTCGTCAGGGTCACTGACCAATAGGCTACCCGGTTGTCAATATAATAAAAACAATCGTGTCGTTACTGTCCGGCGGTTTATTCGCGACGCTCGAACAATACGGGGCGACCCTTCGGTCGTGCGGCTGAATAACTAACGCCTTCGCCTGCGGTGACGTATGTGTCAAATAAAAAACCTTTGACCCTTTTTGTGACAGTTGGCTGCGTGTCTGTTGGCTTTGTCTTAACACACTCCGTGACTCGGTAAAGTGAGCCATGAACGGGGTGACGTTAACCAAGGTTTACTTTGTTCAGCAGTAAAACTACTGCTGTTGATCATCATCATCATCCCAGCCTATATACGTCCCACTGCTGGGCACAGGCCTCCTCTCAGAACAAGAGGGCTTGGGCTATAGTTCCCACGCGGGCCCAGTGCGGATTGGGAACTTCACACGCACCATTGAATTGCTTCGCAGGTTTGTGCAGGTTTCCTCACGATGTTTTCCTTCACCGCAAAGCTCGTGGTAAATTTCAAATGTAATTCCGCACATGAATTTGGAAAAACTCAGAGGTGCGAGCCGGGGTTTGAACCCACGACCCTCTGTTTGAGAGGCGATAGGTCAAACCACTAGGCCTAGTACCTCTCCTATTTCATTTTTTCATTATTAATCCATACTAATATTATAAATGCGAATGTTTGTGTGTTTATATGTTTGTATGTTTGTCCGTCTTTCACGTAGACGTGTTTTGGCATAGAGATAGTTTATGGGCCAGAGAGTGACAGGCTACGTTTTATCCCGGAAAAATGCACACTTTCCAAGGGAACAGCGCGCGATAACCGAATTCAAAGCGGGCGAAGCCGCGGGCAAAAGCTATTTTCTCATATAAAATCGCGTAAAGTCTAGAAATATGAAATAAACTTTATTGTACAACCTGTGTAACAAGAGTGGTTACGATAGATAAGTCTCAAAGTTTGTCCATTTCGGACATACAGTATAAAAGGCCGTGGTGACCAGTGGTTTGAACTGTGGCCTCTGAAGCAGACAATCATGGATTCTAACCCCAGCTTGCACCTCTTGAATTTTACGAAATTCATGTGCCAAATTACATTATTCAAGACGACGAATATAAAAACTTAGTATCTAATTACAAGCTTTTATTTAGTTTCACCTGTCCCGTTGTCTGTCTGTCTGTAATCAAATCTTGCAAGTTCAATTCGACCAACTTCCAGTAGTTGATTGACTTGAAAGTTGGTATACTTACTTTTTTTATTTTATTTTTTTATTCGACTGGATGGCAAACGAGCAAGTGGGTCTCCTGATGGTAAGACATCACCACCGCCCATAAACATCTGCAACACCAGGGGTATTGCAGATGCGTTGCCAACCTAGAGGCCTAAGATGGGATACCTCAAGTGCCAGTAATTTCACCGGCTGTCTTACTCTCCACGCCGAAACACAACAGTGCAAGCACTTCTGCTTCACGGCAGGATTAGGAATTACTTATGTAAATTGCGTGACAATACAATAATCTGGTTATTGGCATCCTGGTAGTCCGGCCAGGATCGTCTCCACAGGACGGAACTTTTCAACGGTTAATGGCATTGACTTGAAATTTGGTATGCAAATGTAGTTTTGGTGACAATACAAGTACAGTTAGCAAAAAAAGCTTGTAAGTATTAAAAATGTTTTATTTATTTATTTATTTAATCTCATAATTAACACTTACAGTCAAGCCAGACATGCTAACCTTCCCCGGAACGTAAACTATCTGTATACCGAATTTCATCTAAATCGGTTCAGCGGTTTAGACGTGATGAAGTAACGAACAGACTTACAAACTTTCGCTTTAATAATATTAGTGGGATGACGAAGTATATTTGTTTTGTTGACGAAGCCTGTTGCCGATATCTATTAGTTTAGAAACCTATGACGAAGCTTGTTGTGGATATCTCAAATGTTCTTTCAAAATGGTATTTCTAAATTACGTTTTTTATTGCTAACTAGTGTTTACCCGTGGCTTCGCACACTAACCCCCTTATTCATAAACGACAATCAAACCTATTTTAGTTAAAATGCCGCTAAAATTCGTTTGTCCTTATCTGTCACTTCGACATTTGTATTTGTTAGAAAGGGACAAAGCATTTGTTAGTTAACATAGGCTTGTTAAGTTTTATGAATAAGGGGTAAATCATTAGATCCAGCAGCTGAATTGAAATACCGGTAATTTCCAAAAATTCCCGCGGGAATTCCCGAATATTAAATCGTGGTTTTCATTGACGTTACATTAATAACATCATGTCAAATTTCATGACTCTAAGCCTAGCGGTTGTTGTTTCGAGATTTTATCCCTATCCCGTGGGAATATCGGGATAAAAAGTAGCTTATGTGTTATCCCAGATGTCCAGCTATCTACATACCAAATTTCATGACTCTAAGCCCAGCGGTTATTAGTTCGAGATTTTATCCCTATCCCGTGGGAATATCGGGATAAAAAGTAGCCTATGTGTTATCCCAGACGTCCAGCAACCTACCAAATTTCATGATTCTAAGCTCAGCGGTTGTTATTTCAAAATTTTATTTTTTATTTCATCCAAATCCGTTTAAATAGCAGGACAAATGGATCTATTCAATAAACTAAAGTCTAGTTAAACTATAATTTTCTCGGAGCCTACCATCAACCCCCCACAGCTACGACACCGCGTCAGCGCTACGTGACGGCATAATGGGCCCGTCCGTTCCCACGAGTGGGCAGAGGGTTGTTTTGCATATTTTTGTTTTGTTAATTGTTAGTAGATTGAACTTTTTGGGTTTTACCTGGCTTTGAAGCTTACTTTTTGGGTTGCTTTAACTTAAAAATATTAGAGTAGACATTAATTTAGTGTAAGGTACCATGGTAGGTACTTAACTGTTCCTTCCCTAGTAAAACCTACTTAACCAGGTAACTATTTATATAAGTACCTAATTAGATTATTTTAAATATGAAACTAGAAAGAGTGAGTGACAGAAGAACCCAACTTTTATAATACCTACTATTAATTATGTTGTGATGCTGTCACGCTGGAGTGACAAAAAGAAACCAACAAAAGAAAAGCCACACGTGTATTCCGTGATACAATTTAAAACAACAATACAATACAATAACTCTTTATTGCACACCAATACAGTGAGCAGTACAGAAAACACAAGTATATACATAGAGATTTTCTAAGGTAAGCAGGTAAGGGTAAGGGGCAGGTGGTAGGACCTTGTGCAAGGACCGCCCGGATTGCTACCACCATCTTGCTCGCTAATTGTATTGTATTATAATGCTTTAACGGCTCACGAAAATTCAATCACCGTCCACATTTTTCAAAGCAGTTATTTTAAAACAGACACATACAGGTCCTTCACATTATTTCAGACACTTGCTACTCTGGCCTCAATCTGAATTTGGAATTATTATTAAAGCACTTGCAACTTTTCCCTTATTATGAAATTGTTCTCCTTTAAAACTCTACATTTCGTAATATTAAAACTTAACACAGGTTTGTCTATCATAACCACAAGGTAGGTTCAAAATTGTGGTTAGATACAATATAACTACCTAAGTACGTAAAGTCACCAGCATTAATATCTGCCACCGTGGAGCGTGCAAAAATATATGACACGTCCTTCCCGCCATAGAAATAGAGTCGTATCAGATATTTATGCACGCTTGTTGTGTCAGATATTGGGAAAAAACACCTAATCCCCATACGTCACAATCGATACCATTTTCCCGCCAACGAAATGGGTCATAGACAAGCGACGCGTAATTCGGCCCGCGCTTTCAGCGGCACGTACCACAGACAAGTAATCCATAGACATTGAAACCTTTTTGTTTATTGATTTATTGCGTTTTGTTCAATTTAATGCGACATGAATGGGCGCCGGATGTAGGTTGGGTGATGACTTTTGGCGTTGTGTATGGGTAATCTTATTCGTTTTATGTATGGGCTTTGGGCTACTTTTATTTGGAGGCGTGAAGCCGTATATATACAGACTCTCTGTCGCCAACTAAGCAATTATAATGTCATAACCTCTCAGAAAAAACATGTAGGTATCTACTCGTTATAAAAGCAAATACGTATCTGCACATTATTTAAACAGGCAAGGCAGAAAGGAAAAATAGACGATACCGTACAAATATTTTACCTCCATGAAGTTTTAATTATTTCATTTAGTAAAGCCTGTTTTACACTAACGCCGCAATCCTCAAAATAACGACAGAAAGACGCAAAATTTGTACGAAGTTTACTTAGCAACAGCTGCATTTAGCGTGGTTTACGTTTACGGCATCAGTAGGTATGCAAACAAGATTATTTTTATAAACTTAGCGATTTTCTTTACACTGGATTTAGGCGCGGTTATGAAAAGAGATTGCATACTAACATCACTTATTGAATCAACTTTTATTTGATTTGATCGTTTTATGATGCACATATTATCGTTCATTCATTCGATTTATTCGTTCCAACTCTTGTGAATCGACGTAGGTAGGTAGGTAGGTACATAATGTAGATTGGATGATAAAGGAGTTTCGACGTTACTTTTTCCAAAAAGTCGTTTTGTATGGTTGACTTTCGTTCGATTCAAATGGTTCAACTTTTGACTTCCATTCGACTAGGTAGGTAAGGTAGGAAGGTTAAAAAATACAATTTTAATATGTAGATATGTTATGATTCCTCTTAGGAATGTCAACAAGCATCCAGTAGATATGCTGTACTTTTAAAAATAAACTAATCTTTAAGCCTACCGTAAAACGAGGTTACTTTGCTCCCCACTGGGTAACTATGCTCCAGTTCTGTATTTTGTTTAAATGTACCTAATGCAGGTCGAAGTCCCGGTACCCGATACAATTCCCAGTAAAGTGACAATACTGAACTTCAATTTTTGCTTCGATATTTTCTTTTCTTTTCCTGTCAGACGCCGTACAGTGATAAGACAGAGTGTAATGATAATGATGGGGTAAAAATACACCAAACGCCGGATAACATTGCTCCTTAATTAAAGTTTTAATATATATATTAAAACAACATTATGACGTAGTTTAAGCAAGCCAGCATGATAGTAGGGGTGATCTACTTTGTTTACATAAATTTATATATGAACATACCACAGCATAATATTTTTTAAGATAAAACAAAGATTTCGAAATTTGGAGCAAAATTCGGTGCAAAGTAGCCTCGTTTTACCGGTACTTAAATACGTGTAGAGAATCCGTTGTATCAGCTGGTTAAAAAACCTAGGTAGGTACATATTTTTTTCGGTTTCGCTCCTTTAATAGGTAGGTAAGGTATATCTGAAATCTGATTTTTCACTTCAATCTTTCCTACTGCATAAAGTAAGTAACATAACATACCTACCTAATGTATAAGGCTAGTTATGGTATTATTTTTTACGAAACCTGCTATTTCATAAAGGAATCGAATACAATCCAACAACATTCCGTTAAAGGTGCATCCACACAGCGTAAGCCGGTAGACCATAGACAACGTCTCGTTTTTTACGCGCGCAAGGCGGGGCCGCCCCGCCCACCGCCCCACCTGTATCGATTCAGTGTAATCGCAACATTATTGTTACTTATTCGATGCTAGAGGGGGTAGTTGTTTGATGGGAGGAGTAAGTGGATAATTATGCTGTATTATATCTAAATATGCTAAAGTTTGAGTATGTGCGAGTGCGTGTTTATTAGGAACTCTTTTTTGCTAAAGTGACAGACGGATTCAGAGGGCCTACCTACTCCGAAATTCGAAAATCGAAGTTCGTATCGTATCGTCTCTCACTCTCGTATTAAATAGTATAAGCGTCAGAGGGACGGAACGACACGAACTTCGATTTTCGAATTTCGCAGTAGCCCCTCTGGTTATTCCAAGGTTATTCTCACGTTATTTTACACGTAGGCTTTTTATCCCAATGTTTATGTATAGTTGAATTTTATTCAGAAACGATACAAAGATTGTTTGAAATGCATTAAATTGAATTTATACCGACCTATCACATAATATATTTAAGTTGCAAATACACTATAAAAAGGTTACAAATTAATTACCTACTTTTTTTATGTAGCCCGTATGTCCCACTGGCGGGCAAAGGCCTCCGCTTTCCTCCGCCAATATTATTTGATAGAATAAAAAAATAAAATAAAAAGTAATTAATTAGGTATAAGCTACGTCATTCCGGATTCATGCCATGCCATGTGTGTCAGATGACCTGAATGGCGACAAAATTGCCAGCCGACGAAATGTGACCCAAGTGTCAATGTCAAGCTGCAATGTAAACTGTCCAAGAGCTGCAGTTCCTTCCTGGATTGGTCTTTATAAAACCACTAGCGATTACCCGCGGCTCCGCACGCGTAAATCATTAGATACAGCAGTTGAATTGAAATTCCGGGATTTTATTAAATTCTCGTGGGAATTCCCTTAAAATTACATCGTAGTTTTCATTGACGTTATATTATAACAACCATGCCAAATTTAATGACTTTAAACCCAGCGGTTATTGTTTCGAGATTTTATCCCTATCCCTAGGGAATATTGGGATAAAAAATAGCCTATGTGTTATTTCAGATGTCCAGCTATCTACTTACCAAATTTCATGACTCTAAGCCCAGCGGTTGTTATTTCAAGATCTTATCCCTTTCCCGTGGGAATATCGGGATAAAAAGTATCCTATGTTTTAATCCAGGCTACCTATAAACTATTTTTTTGCCAAATTTCATCCAAATCCGTAACAAACATACTCACAAACTTTCACATTTATAATATTAGCAGGATTTTTTCCTGAGCCGAACAAGATTTTCAGACCATAGACTAGCAAATGCAGCCACTAATAAAGCGAACAAATTTTTTTTTATTATTGTTGGCCAGTGTGAAACTACCTTAAAGTAATTTCTTAAGGACTCGTCAAACCTTACGCCCTAGTTTTTAGAGTTGGTAACACTACATTACATTATAATGTTTTATTTCTTCAGAATTAAGTATACGCATCTTGAATAATGTAAGTATGCCCGAAATGGAGAGCTATTATTGATACTTAATTGTACCACATGTCGACTCTGTACACTCCTCACAGTTCAAGCAATAAATATTTCTATTTCTACTTATTTCATCACACTTGCTCGTAAGCAGTGTCGTAACATTCAGGCTAACTTGGTTACAATCCCCTTAATAAAACCCGAGGGCCTTTTCGTTGCGTGCTATGTCCAAAGGCAATAACTTTTTTTTAATTTGTACTCCGTTGGTAGTCTCAAGAGATTCGATTGACTAGATTGCAAAATGACCATACGGTCATAGTGTTCCTACATCACTTTGACCGCAAAATATTTTACATAAAAAAAGATTTCAATTTAACTACAATTTACTTAAATATTTAGTTATTAATTACTATTAATAGACTTAATTATTTTTACATCAAGATTAAGTATTTTTATTTCTACATATTTGGCTTTAAGCGCTGTCTATATGCGCCTTTGTGCTTGTTGTAGGTAGGTAGGTACGTTGTCAAACGAATCATTTTACTAAACACAAACACACACACACATATAATAATATACATTTTGTAATATGCTCTTCATTCATAATTCCTTATTTACCGCCCTTAGGACACAATATACTATTATTTTACATACATACATACATATACTTACTATTATTTTTCTGTAACAATGTTTATTAAATGACGTAAAATGTCAATAGGTACGACAGTTCTGGTGATCTAGGTATCAATTTGGCTGCATTGCTTCGGTACAAGGTTCAAGTTTATAGATGAAAGTGCTAACTGGCGAAGTATGAGCCAAGTGTCAATGTCAGACGTCGAACGTTAAACTTGCAGCCGGCTTAGAGTTATCTACTTAATCAATGCTGTAATAAAGATCCCGCGGCTGGGTACAGACCTCCTCTCAGAATGAGAGGGCATGGGCTGTCCCATGTAGGCCCAGAGCAAAATTTGCAGGTCTGTTCAGGTTTCCTCACGATATTTTTCGCTACCCTAACTTTGTCGGATTTAAGTTGGTATAATTCTCAACTAGCTACAGCCTATCTACTCTCGTGTAACTTTTGTAGCAAATGAATGCCTTTGTGTTAAAAATGTTATTTTGTCATCCCAATTATAGGTACTTGCTAATTAAACTATTAGCTAGGAATTAAATTAGATATTATCTAGTTACTTAGAAAAAGGAATTATCTATACACGACTCTACTACCAATTCAATTACCGCACATTTACTACCGCAGCTGACTGTACGTAAAAGAGCGCTTTGAGATTATATACCTCGCGCATTATAGTAAAATTCCATAATAATCCATCTCTATGTTATATACCTGTGTTTTCTGTACTGTTTACTGTGTTGGTGTGCAATAAAGAGTTATTGCATTGTATTGTAAACCTTAATAAAAAACTTTTACGGTACCGGTTGAGCAAACCATAAAACCGGTCAATAACTTTATTTTCGATCGTAAGACATCACTAAACGAAACTTATGAAATTTCCAACATCAGCCAGTCACAAAAAGAGCACCTTTAAAAATTAAAACGACAAACATTTTCAAAATCCGAACACCCCAGGGTGCTCGCACCTGATTGGTCGCCGGTGGGGTGGGTGCCGCTGTCACCGACCAATGACGTCGCCTCCCGGTACGTGCTCTATCTACGCCAGCTCCCTCGGATTTGAGGGCTCTAGGGTTGTGTTTACGCTGCATTTTCGTTGTTTGTCGATTTAATTGATGTTCGTTTTTTAAAAGTTATTTCAAGGGGGCCTGAAGTGTGACAGCGTCGGGTTGCTCCGTGAAGCGCCCACTTTGGCTGACGGGTCATTTGGATTAGGCTGCTTTTAAATTGCCTTGCTTTTTTGTCTTTGATACGAAGGTTATTTTAAGTATCGGGTGTCTATACACTATACGCCTTCAATGAGGGTTTCTTGACAGGTGAAATGTCACTAGATGGCGTTAGCGTCATGAGGTTCGTTTGACGTTACATTACAATCTTACTTGGATTGGCTCATTTAGAAAGTAAACAGTACCTATCTGGCGATAATGTTTGCACATCGGTCTTCGGAAAAAGACAATTTGCTATTCACAACGATTTCTGAACACTGGCGACCGTCCATCAATCATCGTGTTTATTGTGACGTTTTATAAATAAATACTGCACCTTTATGGACTTCATAGTTTACGTCAAATTAATGACATGTAAACTTCGGATGTCTATAAAGAGCTGTTGCAACTACTAGAAAAAGGATAGTTCCCTCTTTTTCCTAGAGATGCCATCGTACAATTTAAAGTTTTGGGGGTTTCAACAACTCTTGCGTGTATTTTTGATACTACCTCAAACTGTAACCAGCCGAAGATTTAAGCGCTGTGAACCGATATCAAAACAAATGTTTAATTTAGAATTTTAAATACCAGAGCGTAATTAATTTTTGAAATATTTTCGAGCAGCAATGTAATGCGTACAATAGTTTAATACGAGAGAGAAGCGTTCTGTGAGCTGTCAACAGTTCGACGTTTTGAACAAAAACAAAGTAGTATCACGTAGTGATACATTGCGTGCTAATTAATTTTATAAGGAAAATAGTAAGTCTATTTTTTTAACTAAAACATAATATAATGCCTTCACTAACTATCCTTCAGGTTTGAGGTAGTATCAAAAATACACGCTGTATATTTTCATCTAAATGCGTCCGCACTTTCTTGCACCTGTACAATGACTGACAAACGTCACATAAGGAGTGTGTGACAACGCGCTACGAAGCCGAAATTAGCCGAGTCTCTTTCCAAAGACCGATGTGCAATCATTATGCCCGGGTACTGTAGGTATGCAACAATTAATCACAAGCGTGACATAAAATTAAATGTCAAACTTGTTAAGCGGACCTTACCGTAGTAGCACCATCTAGCCTGTCACAGAAATCCTCATTGTTGCGTAGAGAAGACCATCAAAGGAATGGAACTGAGAAGTCATTAGATAGAGCTAATAATCACTACTTGATCAAATAAAAAATATTTGATTTGAATGAACTAAAAGAATTTCTTTGCTCACAGCAACGCAGGATATGCACAACACAAACACGCAACAGTAGGTATCTACTTATATAAGAAAAATTCAAGGTTTATATGACGATTGAAATTTATAAAAATTTGGTGGGTGTTTAGTTTGAGAAAAATATAGGTGGTTACTTAGGGAGTTACAGTGACAAATTAAAACGTTTGTTGTGGTTTGTTAATCTAAACTAAAATCTGCTAGCGTGCTGTAGGTACGGTTGTGCTGCTCTGAAGATGAGCTCTGGTTGAGTTTGAAACGCGTCAGTGTAGTGTGGTGGTGGTAGGTTTGTGCGATTTGTGTGTGTTCTTACAGTGTGGAGGTGGAGGAACTGCATGAACACGCATATGTTGCATAATGCCCGGTTCACATTATTCCAGTAAAATCGTGCCAGTAGCGAAACATGGCGGGGTCACAATCCAAAAGAGTTAAACAAGATCGATGGAGCACCGCAATGAACCGGGTATAAACGTACCTGGGTGTGGCTCACAAGCATTTGCCCGCCCGTTCCAGTGTGTTATGAATATTCATGCATACAAACGATGGCCCGTTTCTACTAATCATCCCAGCCTATATACGTCCCACTGCTGGGCACAGGCCTCCTCTCAGAACAAGAGGGCTTGGGAAATAGTTCCCACGCGGGCCCAGTGCGGATTGGGAACTTCGCACGCACCATTGAATCGCTTCGCAGGTTTGTGCAGGTTTCCTCACGATGTTTTCCTTCACCGCAAAGCTCGTGGTAACTTTGAAATGTAATTCAGCACATGAATTTCGAAAAATTCAGAGGTGCGAGCCGGGGTTTGAACCCACGACCCTCTGCTTGAGAGGCGATAGGTCAAACCACTAGGCCACCACGGCTTCACGGTTTCTACTAAAATAAGGATGAATAGGTACTTCACTTAAAAGATAAACTACTTGTACCAGAAGTTGACGCAAATAGTTATCGTATGCATCAATATTCATAACACACTGGAACAGGCGGGCAAAACGCTCGTCAGCCAGACCCACCTATCATAAGGTCGGGGTGAGCAAAGAAATTCTTTTAGTTCATTGATATTGTTAGATATTAGAATATTATTTTCAAAATAAGTTTTTTTTTTAAATGTTGAGTGAAGTTGCTTTCTGAACGCGTGACAGATGACAGTGGGCGGCGTTTTAAAAAAAAACAGTGCTATGTAGAAAGCGAAAATAAACGCAATCTTTTAATATGGACCTCCGCAAAGTAACGCCTTATTCAATAATTTGATTTGAAAAAAAAAAGCTTTATAAAGTTTTCCCACTTTCTGAGAGGAAAGCTTTTTCCCAGCCCGTGGTGAATACGTCGCTCATGAAGTCATGGACTTGAAATAGCTTCTTATCACTGCAAAGTATTAGTTGGAGTTTGAACTGCATAATCTGCACAGAGAAAGTTTACCATCTGGCGAAATATAGGTAATAGGAAAATTAAAATCTTGTGTTACCGTCGGTACCTGTGCACCTATACCACTACCATGAGTTTACAGTGACCGTACCTACACGATAGCGACGGCGTAAATTATTTGTATGGAGAATTGTACAGTGCCCTTAGCGTAAGTTTTCGGTTACAAAATACGTCACGATCGCGTTCGCGTTAAAATCTCAATTTGTATGGAAACACGAACAGCGCCTCTAGCGGAACGTTTGCGATGTTCGTGTTTCCATACAAATTGAGATTTGACGCGAACGCGATCGAGAAGTATTTTGTAACCGAAAAATTACACTAGGGTTACTGTGCCTCTAGTGTGGCGTTTTCACAAAACATTCGTTTACTATTCGAAGCGTTCGATCGTCGATACGTAGCCGCCACATGTCCACGGTGCGGCGTCGTCACCCGTTTTCGTTACGATACGCAGACGTTTTAGCAAATACACTCACAAAAGTTGTTGTGCAAACTTTCCGCTAGAGGCGCTGTTCGTGTTTCCATACAAATTGAGATTTTAACGCGAACGCGATCGAGACGTATTTTGTGAACGGGAAAATACACTAATCGTACAGCGCCTCTACAAATAATTTACGCCGTCGCTATTGAGCACGGTCACTGTAAACTCATGGTAGTGGTACTAGAGTCTGTAAGATACAATGAGCTTTTATTAAAAAATATATATATTAAAAGATTAGACAGATCAGATTTATGCACCTAAAATTAACAATCTCTTTTACAAATTACACAAGTTTGATAGTTTCCTAATCAATAGTAGATTGTACAACAAGAGCATAAAACGAGCCATTTTACTCGAGACATAGGCGTTATAGAAACTTGTTTGTTTGTGGCTGTTTACATCTGATTGCGTTGGTCTTAGATGAAGATTTTACTTTATGCACTAGAGCATAAAAAGTCAGATCCAGCAGAAACACGAACTTTACGAGCATGAGAAGTGAAAAAGTGTTTTTACCTAAACTTAAAAGACAATTAAAATCAAGTGGAATTAATTACAAAAAGTTAACACATGCTAGATAAAAATAATTATTCTACCGATTGATAGCCTCAGATAGTAATGATGTATTAAAACGCTGAAATATTCACCAAGTATATTGTTTCCGAGAAAGTTGAAAGCGATTTTATGTTTTTATTATAAACGTCGACTTGTCATGAGTACCTAGTCATAACTATTAGCACCAATAAGTAAAATATTACTGGTAACCTGACCCCGTTTCAGTTTTTATAAACCTTTATATTTTAAACAAAGAACAAAAGCGATAATTCAAATTGGAAATCGTTGCGAGGGCGACAGCCGGTAACAAAGGTTTGTTTTTAATTTTTTGCCTTCGAAATTCGAAACTGTTTTGACGTTGCACTCATTCGGCCCCGACGGATCGCGTGTTCCATTTTTAAAATTTTATTGCCGATGCTGGCTGGTTGGAAAATGAATAAAAGGTATCGAGCGATTCGAGCGTGAGAGATGTGGTCACGGTTAACGGACTTAAATGAGGGAATAAAGAAAAAAAATTATATCTTAATTAAAATTTACTTTTATATCGGCATCGTTTCATTTTCTAGCGATAAGACCACCTATTTTGTACCGTTTTATTTTTTAATCTCGTACTTGCCCTCGATATTTATTTTACTTAGTACCTATATTAATAGGTATTCTACCGTTACTTCAATTATGAAATACGCCCTTGTTGCACCCAATGCTTCAATTCTGTTTTTTTATAAATGTTTCAGAACTACTTACCACAACTACTTTTATGGAATATAGATACCTACCACCCCCATTGACATTGTAGTTAGGTATTCTTAATTGTAAACTGATAAATTCATGGAGCCTTATACGCATCCGTAAATCAATTTATGCCATGGGTTTCCATGTGGGTGGCGGTGATTGCTTTCCATCGGGTTATCCGTCGGCAAAATAGAGTCACTTCCCGAGTCCCGCCATTTTGTACGCTGTTGTTCTATTACCCGTCTCTAACAAGAAAATTCCAACAGAATCGGGAAAATGGCAAACATTTGAATAAATGATTAAGTAATTGAAGCTAATAACCAACCCTAACCAACAAAAAGTTGGCAAACCCCGACTTTGTCACTTCAAAGTTCAATATCTCGAAAACTTTTGTGGAAACAAGTCTAATAACCATTGCTAGAAAACCTGCTTTCAAATAAAAATAAACCGCATTCAAATCGGTCCACCCGTTTAAGAGCTGCGGAGCCACAGACAGACAGACACACATATCGGTCAAACTTCTAACACCCCTCTTTTTGCGTTGGGGGTTAATAAAAAAGAACAAATGCATGAAAAACAGATCTGTATGAATACAAAATAAGGAACACTGAACAGAATGACTGACGGACATATCAATGCACAGCCTGAATATAAACTCAAGCACGGACTATATAGATAGACGATAGTTCTATAGAAGCTTCAATTTTGCACAAGGCTTAGTGTTGTCGAATACAGGCCTGAGAACGTCATCATCATCATCATCATCATTTCGGCAGATATACACACGTCCCATTGCAGAGCACAGACGTCCTCTCAGAACGAGAGGGCTACGGTAACGAAAGCGAACAATTTTTTTTTTGCAAAATTCTAACGTGATATGGAATTATGGAACTACTACTAACTACGTGACCATGAAAATCAAACTGTTATCAACTGTAATGTTACTTGATATTTATTCTTCATCTGGTATTTTCGTTGCACCGTTCAGGTTTAACTTCATGGTAAGTTCGAGCACGGAATTATAAAAAAGGTCATCGTTCTTACGCAGGAAAACTTAATCATGTTGGATTGTTGTTATAACCTATTACCACTTTCCATCATCTTTAGTGTCTAATTTGTTTACAGTTATATCTATTATATGGGTACGATACAGTCATAAGCAGATGAGATACGTATATGGCTGTTGCAATAACTCTTTTCCCCGACTCTACATTTACCTTGTGCGTACGCACTACTAGTTAATTAAAAAAAACTTGTAAAATAAAGACATTATTATTATAATGATAGAGGTAGGCAGGTGCCTACTTCCCACAGACATCTGATAGATACCTATGCTGAGATCGGCGAATAGTGACTAACCCCCTTATTCATAAACGACAATCAAACCTATTTTAGTTAAATGCCGCTAAAATTCTTGTCCTATCTGTCACTTCGACATTTGTATTTGTTAGAAAGGGACAAAGCATTTGTTAGTTAACATAGGCTTGTTAAGTTTTATGAATAAGGGGGTAAATCATTGTTATATTTCAGTTGATAAGAAAATGCAATTTCAAGATTAAAAAGGTGCCTATTTAAATAAAGTACAGGTCCTACCATCAAAAAGTGCAGTTACCGCTTGAAACAACAGAAATTCAGCACTAAATAGAGCCGTTTTTGGTGCCGCTGAAAAAAAATACGTTGGTAGGTATGATGTCTCTATCAAACGGATTAAGGTATAGATACTTATTGTGTTTTGAAAGTAATACAAAGCTAAATCCAATAGCAAATACTATCTAAGTGAGTAGACTATTTTTAATCCTGAAGGATTTTTTAGAAGATATTGTATTTAAATGTTTTGTCAGATAATCTTTTAATATTGAGGAGTTATTTTTGTTTCAGTAAGATAACAAAATCTTTAAAATAAATGAAACAGAAGGCAACTGCGGTAGGTAGGTTGTACCTACTACATTATTACACTAAGATTTTTAATTAATTGTTACTTATTTACTTTACATTAAAGTAGGTAATTGTTGTATGTAGATAAGTAATACTGACAAAATTTAAAACAACTTGTTTTTTTCCAAATTACTTACCAACTATAGTCGCGTACTAATCATTTATTATCATAAGACATATAACAGGTAATATTAAAATTCTATTTCAAATTTACCTTATAAGAATCCGATAAGCGTCGAAATAGTCCGACCACACAAAAAACCATTCCCATTCATCACTACACACTATAACATCGACAATCAATCGCACATCACTAGCACCCACGTCGAATTTCGAATCACATTTCAATTTACTTTTTTTCTACTGGCGAGTACTTTTGAGCTGTGTAATTTTTTAATTGTTTTGTTGGTATCAAGTGAAAGCTGTCATGGCGTCCCGACGGTTGGCGGGTGACTGACAGCGCGCGCTCCCTCCCTCGGAGAGCGGATTATCCCGAGTGGAGTGCCTCGCGCTGGATATGTGGCTGTGACACGTTTGTAGTATGTCTAGGGAGTGCTTTTAGTACCGCTTTTTAATACTAGATGGCGTTATAGCTTTTTTTATTCAAAATCGTAATTCATAAGTACCTACACCAATTAAAAAGAGTTCCGATGTGTGTGAAATGTTTCCATACATACATTTTGTGAATCAAAAATTCAAAATAAAAATTTCTTCTTGGATGTTTACTCAAACGAACCCTTTAATTATTATTTATTTTAACTAGATTGATTTTGAACCTTGTATTTTGTTTCTTCTGTTTGAGGCTTCATTCTTAGTTTTTAGATAGATAGGTATAAGTAATTTCATTTTTCGAGCAATGTGGATTGACTCGGAGCTTTAGTAGGCATAGAATTATAACATGCTTACGGTCAATGACCGCGCGTTTGCTTACGTAGGTATACATAGCTTAGAAGGTAACCTAGCTTCTAGCGCAGCGCTTTTTTATCAAAGCGTATAATGCTTTTAATTATTTAATGTCATCTCATCAATATTATATAAACATTTTTTCCTTAAGTTTAACCTTTTAAGTGAATTTTGATCCTCTACAAAGTACCTAAGTACTGTACTTTTATCCCGACTTCGCACAACGATTGACACTCGTCAAAGCCCAAAATCTTAACCGCTCAGTCCCTACCCTATCCTACCCTACACCAAACTCTATCCCACACCAACCCCTACCCTAGAAACGTGAAATTTTGCGTGGGTGCTTTTTATGAAACGTGAATGAAGACCACGATTTATTTTGTGTATTTTCAGAAGAAAAACATCATCATCATCATCATCATCATGTCAGCCGTAGGACGTCCACTGTTGGACATAGGACTCCCCTATAGACCTCCATTGCTTCGGTTGGGAATAATAACGAATAAATTCCGTCGTAGCAGAAGCGATGACGCTACGAACGCTACGCCGTAGCAAGTACCTTCTTCTGTGGGTCTCCCAACACTTATCGATGTGGCGAAAAATAAATAATAAAAAACCTAGCTGCCTTGAAAAAAAGAAAAACTGGCCAAGTGCGAGTCGGATTGGCACACGAGGGGTTCCGTACTATTATCTATACAACATTAGACATTAGCAAAAAACGGCAAAAAAACAAGTTTGTTGTATGGGAGCCCCCCTTAAATATTTGTTCTATTTTAATTAAATTATTTATTTTTAAATTGATTATACAGCTAAATATATTCTGTGAATATTTCAAGCGTTTACCTGTTGCCGTTATTAATATAAGCAAAAAACGGCAAAAAAAATCACGTTTGTTCCCTATTAAATATATCTATTTTATTCTGTTTATAGTATTTTGTTGTTATAGTCAAAATACCACTAATCAAGTTAAAACACACGAGTTATATTTACATCGACGTTTCTACCACGTTACAGTGGCCGTGGTCAGGAGTAGACTGAAGTGTATGGTATCAAGTCTGTCTATCAGCGCGAGTCCTTCGAACTACCTGCACTTGATCACAAAGAGTACCGGCACTCCTATCTCGAACTACCCGCACTTGGTCATTTTTATTTGTCACCCAATACCTACACCGACACACAACGCTAACAACGTCCGATCGTCCCTCCGAACATTCATCCCGACGCCGACACTTAATTATCTATAACAGGATTCCATGAAGACGAAAGCTTATATCTTGGCAGATTGTGCATATCGACGTCTGTGGTCTATGGATGGTTGAGTGGTGTGTCGACTCTTTCTTTTACTGTGATGTTTATAATTTATTATTGTGCACGTGTCTTTTGTCTGGTTTTGCGTTCTGTTTGTTTTCATTATTGTTATTATTTTTATTTAAATTATTTTACTTTCTATTTGTTTCTTTTTAGATTTACTTTTGAATTTATGTCGCCTTCCGTGAAGTCGCCAAGCGGTCTCAGCGGAAGACCAGCGTTGGCCTCTACGGCCAACACTATGCTGAGCTGAGACCGTTTCGCGATTTCGCAAATACTGTCGTTAATATTTATTTTATACTTGTTTTATTTTGTGTACTTACTTATAATATGTAATTTGCGAATTAGCGAATAAACGTTTCTATTTCTATTTCTATATCCATCGTCCCGGTTGAAATTTTTGTGTTTTATATTTCACGTACCATTCTTGAGTAGAAATGACGTTCCGTGGAGAGGATTTTGGGATTGTAATTGGACGTTGTTAGTTGTGTTTCGTCGGTGTGATGGGGTGACAAATAAAAATCACCAAGTGCGGGTAGTTCTAGATAAGAGTGCCGGTACTCTTTGTGATCAAGTGCGGGTAGTTCGAAGGACTCGCGCTGCTAGGCAGACTTGACACCCCACACTTCAGTCTACTCGTAACGTGGTTTAAACGTCGAGATAATTATTAGTGAAAATCACGAAAGTTTAAAACATTGTTGTCATAGCGGCCACAGTAAAAAATTATCTGTGAAAATTTCAAGTCTCTAGCTATTACGACTCAAGAGATAGAGCTCTGTGACAGACGGACGGACGGACGGACGGACAGACAGACAGACAGCGGAGTCTCAGTAACAGGGTTCCGTTGGCACCCTTTGGATACCGAACCCTAAGAAGTCTAATGGTCAAGAACTCTGTTAAGTCAAACAGTCGAGTTTATGAACTCGACTGTACCTACCAGAGTGGAACCTTTTAATAATTAATTTCACTATGATTTCCTTGACAAAAGTATGGGATGTCAACATGACATCGTTAGCACAAAGGGTCCACCCTGGCACATGATTTTGATTGTACCTACCTAAGTCACAGAATAACTAGTCCTAAGTGCATTAGATGCCTTATATGTGGATACCTACTATACTATAGGTATTCATTCAACGTAATAAACAAAATTACAAAAACGTATCCAAACGTCATATAAACAAAGCGGTGCCTAACCATAAGATATTTAAAGAAAATGACCGAGCTAAAGTCTTAAGCACTTCTCCAAACAGCCACGCATCATCGTAAAACCGCAGTAAATTGGAATAAAATAACCATTTCCTCACTGGCCGTAAACAAAATGAGCGCGGGAAACGAGTTTCTTAAAAAAAAACACTCATTTGCATGTGACGTTTGCCGCTTCCCGCCTCCCGCGGGCCGAGCGCTCATTGGCTGAAACCCGGCCAATGGATTCGAGCCAATTTAATTTTATAATTCGAACGTAAATTGACTCTTTTACAAGTTTTTTTTTCTTAATTTATTGTCTTTTGGCAATGGTTAACAGAGCAGTGACAATAGTTTGTGATGTGATGACCAATAATTTAAGTTTTATTATCGCGTTTTTAAGTCCATTTCGAGATAAATTTGATAATGAAAATGCTTTCTTACCTGATTTATACTATTCAGTTTTTTTACAAAATATAAGTTTACAAAAGAAATATTTTTTTTGAATAATCTTATTGTCTTGACAGTTATTTGTTTTGAGCAATTGTCTTTTGATTTGACGCAGAAGATATTATGTACCTATTGATTTACACAATTGATGTGAAAGTCTTTATTTGGCATCAATTTCAAAGGGCAAAAAGCTTGAAACAAAAAGATCATCGAAAGCTAAATTGGTAAAATTTATATTCTCATTAAATTTATATTCAGATTCAAGTGTTTTAACAAACACCCAAGTAATCATCACAAAAACATTTATAATAACTGCATTACACTTCTCTTTAAAAAACAACCTTATAACCAATTGCGTAAAGTTTTATTTTTCGAGTTACGGTTGATGGAGCTACTACGTTTTGCTTCGCAACGATCGTAATGCACACCTCCGCCATTTTGTTCGTAATTGAACTAATTTGCGAACATTGGGGGGTATTCTGAAAGCGGACGGAAAATGCGAGTGTTTTGATTTTGAGTCGAGTCGAGTGATAATGTTTTAAATGGTTTTATGTTACATTGTTGTTGGACTACCGCATAGCCCAGTGCTTAGAGATGTTGACGACGAAACTTGTGGTCCCGGGTTTGAGTCATCAAATTGAGTCTAAATGCAATCTATATAAGTCTATATAAAGACCACGATGTAATTTTTGGGAATTCCAGCGAGAATTTTTCCTTTTTTATCCGACTGGATGGCAAACGAGCAAGTGGGTCTCCTGATGGTAAGAGATCACCACCGCCCATAGACACCAGCAACACCAGGGGAATTGCAGATTCGTTGCCAACCTAGAGGCCTAAGATGGGATAGCGCAAGTGCCAGTAATTTCACCGGCTGTGCAAGCACTGCTGCTTCACGGCAGGATTAGCGAGCAATCTAATAAATCTCGGAATTCCAATTCAACTGCTGGATCTAATGATTTATTGCGGGTACGAAGCCACGGATAAATTACTTAGATACCTAAGTAATGTAATGTTTTGCAATCAGGCCTTTTCAAAAAAAGTGCACCTTTTTTTTTTTTAAATATTGGAAAAACATTATTTTTCCTACTCAGAATCAAGAGCACAATCGATTTCGATGGAAAAAAAATCCCCATAAAAAGGCGACATGGGCGTGACAAAACTGACTCATAAAATTTTATATCGTTTTAAACTTTCGTGATTTTCACTCATAGCACCACACACAGGACTTATCACGCTAACACACACGAGTAATACCACATACACACACACATACACATCCAAAATTTCGAAAAAAAAAAAAGGGTACACTTCTTTTTTGAAAACCATCGTATTTTGTCGGAAGAGTGCGTTATCTTGCTTTCTCAACCAGCTTATATATTATTACTGAAGTTTTCTGGAGCTAATTGAGATAGCAATATAAATACAAACTTATCCGACAAAACACGACGGAAAAACATTCAATAGATTTGTATCTAAATCTTCTATTAATTAAATTATGAGTTGAGAATAGCGCCCCGCCAAGTTTAATGACAAAGTTTTAATGAGAAAACTGAACTGTTGCCAGCTCCCGCCGCGATCCTCTAACAACCCGACTAGTTCATAGCCGCGGCTTTGCCTGGCTTTTGCCAACTCTTTTTATTTAACTAAGAGATCTCTTGTTATTAAAATTACAGTACCTAGTTAATGTTTCTTAACTAAAAATAAAAAATAAAAATAAATATCACTGGACAATTCACACCAATTGACCGAGTCCCAAAGTAAGCTTAGCAAAGCTTGTGTTATGGGTACCTACTAAGCAACGGATGAATATAATTATATAGATAGATATAGATACATACTTAAACACATATTAAACACCCAAGACCCGAGAACAAACATTCGTATTTTTCATACAAGTATCTGCCCCGAAACGGGAATCGAACCCGGGACCTCAAGCTTCGTAGTCAGGTTCCCTAACCACTGTCATCTGGCCTAAACCCATCCATCCATCTTAACTATTTAATTTGTAATTTTAAAGGGTGCAGGACCCTATTAGGTACTAAGGTTCCAATATTCGTCTGTTTGTCTTTGTTAAGATTTTCACTACTAAAACGAGGTATTCGATTTTTTGCCAATTTTTAGAGTTCCGTAGTCAACTAGGAACCCTTATAGTTTCGCCATGTGTAAGCTCAGAGACCGTTAGTACTAGAAAGTTGTAATTTGGCATGAAATAGGTACATAAAATATCAGTCACGCCGACAAAGTGGTAAAATAAATAAAATTTTAGGGTACCTCCCATACACGTAAAGTGGGGGTGTTTTTTTTCTCGACTAACCCTATAGGGTTACCCCACACTATAGTGTGGGGTATTGTTGGATAGATCTTTTAAAACCATTGCGGTGTTATCACGGCGATTTTTCGAGCCAGTGATCTGTTTGCGAAATATTCAACTTTAAAGTACAAATTTTAATTAAAAACGAGCATCCCCTCTCCTCCCTCTAAAATCTAAACACACCTACATCTCTAATTGATTTTTAAAGATGGAATTATTTTACATTTCCACTGAATGTGGAAGTGCTTTTATATTGCTCCCTCTAATAAGATATTTAGGGGCTGTTTCACCACCCATTGATTAATTTTATTTGACGGATAAATGTAATGTCGTCTCCGTCTATTCGATCAAAACAAACAGAGACGGCATCGATTTATCCGTCAAATCCGCGGTGGGGGTTATACTAAGGTTTTTATTTAACTAAGGGACCTCAAACATCCCTGTTATTTTTTCCTATCTAATTTTTATTTTTAGTTTGATATGTTACCTTTCGTAGTTAAGTTTATTGTATTTATCAAATATTTTTGTTTTGAAAAATTACTTTCTGCCAAGTATCTTGCGGCGCATTCTTCTTGGCAATGATGGTCTTTCCGAAAGCGCTGATGGACTAAAAAAGTGACATAAAAAGAGCATTTATGGCCTATATAGGTGCTTGTAGAAAAAACTTTGGTTTTGATTTTGGAAAGTACAATTCCCATTTTTTAGCTGTACCCTTAGTGTAAGTTGTCGTTACAAAATACGTCTCGATCGCGTGCGCGTTAAAATCTCAATTTGTATGGATACACGAACATCGCAAACGTTCCGCTAGAGGCGCTGTTCGAGTTTGCATACAAATTGATATTTTAACGCGAACGCGATTGAGACGTATTTTGTAACCGAAAACTTACATTAAGGGCACTGGCTACCGAAGCTGGCAACGAGAACAGACTAAAGGGGCCTCGCTACTGAAGATACGTAGGTACTCTTAAGGTCTCTAACTCAATTTTTTGTTATAAAACAAACCTAACATAACCTATTCCTAGTTTTCTATAGAATCGCATTGATGCGCTATTTTTTTGAATATTTTAATATGTTTTATAAATTAAAACTTCACACTGACTGTTTTCGAATAGAGAAACAAGTTTTAAGCTACCTTTACAAATAACAAAGTTATAAAGGTTTGAAATTCAACATTAGACAGCCATACTTGCTGTGTTCGTTTGAGAAAGAGACAGGTATAGAGATTTTTCAAAAAATCACTATTAAATCCAATTTGCAACCGATTTAAGTTTTCTCTTCGGTAAACAGTGTCTGTATACCTATATTTTCAAAATGATATATAAGACATGGCAAATTCTGGAGTTGTCAATACCGTATTCTGAACAATTATTGGATTCAGAGAAAAAAGAGTTCTGACAAACGATCATTCTGACAAACATTACATTCGGACTTGCGATAAGTATGCGAGCCGATATGGAGCCCGTTTTTGACGACGGTTGGTCATAGTTCAATCCAAAGAATATATTTTTGACTGACACGTTCTTAATACGGTCATGGTATGACACGATGTAGTGAGTAGAGACCTCTAAATAAAGAATCATTCAAAGCTTAACTCATTGTTAAAATGAGCTTGACTTAAGGAGCGTTTTGTCGATCTGTCACCGATCATCGTTACTGAAAAACCAATTAGGGCGCGTCCACACGCGCTCGTTAGCGCCACGCGCCGCGCGTGTGCACGCTCCCTTACTTGACTTTACAAACTTTTGATGACTGCGTGGTTCTTAGACGCAGTTTATACTCCATTTATTTTAACATTTGAAACTTAACGGTAAAATTGGAACACGTCAATGAAACTACTTAAAATTGTGTCAACTTCTGTAATAAAAAATAATAAATATCGCCAATGAATGTATATGTAGGTATTTTTAGTCCATTTGTGTTCGAAATACCGAGAAACGTGTGCCACAATTTGACCGTTAATACAAACCTTAAATTAAACGGAGTATAGATTTGGATATTTTTTTACCAGTGCCTATTCTGGTGCGGCCACATGCAGTCGCTCGTCGCTCGGTGGCAGCAATAAATCTGGTCACGTGACCCCATTTTGTAGGTGATTTTGAATTTCCCGCGACTCAAAAAAGTGGCATCAAGTCACAGAATAACTAATGTCAAGTCGCCGCGTCGAGCAGCAGCGAAAAGATGGCTTCTTCCAGGAATGATCTTGGTCTTGGAACCTGATTTCTTAATCTCATTTAGTAGCAGTCGTGGCAGTGGTACAAATAACAGGAATTGGTGTGAATGAAAAAAAATAACAGTGTTTTTGCCGAAATTGAAGAGGTTTTTTTTTCCAGCGATAAAGCTCAACATTTTCAGCTTTATCGCTATACTTATAAGTCACGTGACCACATTTGACGCTGGAAACGAGCGTCGAGCGATTTCATGTGGCCGCGCCCTAATGGTCTTTATAACTGTTTATTGAATCAGGAGTAAGTTTGCTTGCGGAGGTCCATATCAATGAACTATAAAAAATTAGGTAATTTGCTCACCCGCGAGTCCCGCGACCTTACGATTACGATGGCCATACCTCTATGCAACAAGCGTGTGTTCATGCAGCGTCTCCGCTACCGCTGTAGAAACACACATCACGCAAACCCAACTATCACCACCACACTACGCTGACGCGTTTCGAACTCAACCAGAGTTCATCATCAGAGCAACACAACCGTGCACCATGCTACCAGAAAGATTTAAACGATTGTTTTTGTTCGTTAGTCTAACATCTGGTAGCATTGTGAGGTTTTAAATCACGATTAATTAGAACCCTAAGAACGGGTTTATCAAACATGACATGGAATTGTTCCGCACATCAGTATCCTGGGAACTACGCTCCCGGGAACAATAAGTATAGTTCACTCCCTCAATTACTTTATACCCGCGGCTATGACTATACCACATGCAGCGCACTGCGAAGCGAGATACCAGTCGAAAATAATGATAATGATATCGTTGACTACTAATTAATTGTTACAATACGAGTAAGTAATTAGAACTAATAAGGGAATTTATAGTCTCGCCAAAACTATAATAGGTAACGCCCGTGATTTACCACACTTAAGTTAGGTAACGTAATAATTCCTCGACGTGTGGTCCCTTGGTGGTTGTAATTATTTTGTTTAGTTAAGCGTGATAATATAAAGATAAATCACAGGTATTATCACAAGTTTACGGTGATTCAATTTTGATCTTTGGACGAGTTAGCGTTATATGGTCATTCGATACTACTAGTGACATCTCTTAGAATTTTTATGCACTACTACTTTAAATGACCTTGCTACTCGTCAATAGATAGCGCGTCGATAGACTTATGAAAATTAATTACCCTATTACACGATAGGTGGCGTTTTACTATAACTGAAAAATCCCTTGAATGAGTAATGTGTTTAAAATAATATCATAGCCTGTAATATTCAAATATTACATTAAGTTATTAGTACTGATAAGGGAACTAATTTCTGCTAAAGTTCTATTTTGATATTAGGGTAAAAATCACCACAATCTTGTATTTTAAAACTACTAGTGACATCTCTTAGTAATATTATGCATTACTATTTCAAAATATCTTGCCACTCGTCGCTAGATATCAACTTATGATAATTATCCTATTACACAATAGATGGCGTTTTAAACGTGACTAGAAAAACTAACAAAAAATGGAACAGACTTCAGAAACCTTGAAAATATTTTTCTACTAGTTTGAAGTCGGTGCCTCAGCACGAGCCAGCAGAAGTGGAACTATAGTTGTCTACCTCACCTACATACTATTGAGCTTCAATCACTCCTGCTGGCCAGGGCCGTCTTTCGCCTATTAGAGGCCCTGGGCACAACGTGAGTGGAGTAGCTCTAGGTAACCGTGTGGCATTGGAATAGGGACTAAGGGGCCCAATGCATCGCGGGGCCCTGGGCACGTGCCCAGTGTGCCCAGCGGGGAAGAGGGGCCTGCTGCTGGCTCGTGCATAGGCACCGACTTCAAACTAATAGAAAATTATTTTCAAGGTCTTTGAAGTCGGTTCCATTTTTTGTTAAAAAGTTTTTTTTATGGTTTTTAGTGATTTGTAGCCAAATTCCATCTCACAACGATTCCATTAAGCTCAAACACGGCATATTTATATTATTTTTTAACAGAGTACCGGTACCTACAATCGTCTTTATCAGGTCCAGTTCACCAAATGATACTTTCTGAATGTAAATACTTGACTGCAACAGAGCCGGTGCAGCATCCGAAGCGGCTGAAAAGGCAAAATTAACCAAATACAGGCTATCTAGGCTAGGTACAGAATATCACTTTGTCCCATTCGGAGTCGAGACCCTTGGCCCGTGGGGTCCTAGCGCTTTAATTTTTTTTAAAGAAATGTCGAAAAGGTTAGTAGACGTTACAGGTGACCGAAGAGCTGGCAGTTTCCTCGGACAGAGAATTAGCCTAGCTATTCAAAGAGGAAACGCCGCCAGCATCTTCGGGACCTTGCCTAGGATACTCTTTATGTAATTTGTTTTAGTTGTAGCTTCTATTTTTATTATATGTAAGTTTTTTTTTATTTTATATAGGTAAGTTTGATAAGTATAGGACTGTTTTGTTTTCAATACACAATATAAAAAATAACAATAATAATACTTGACTTGGTGTTATAAACGCCAAAATCGCTATAGGTGCTTTTAAAATTTGAGGGTTGCCCTCGATTTCTCTAAGATCCTATCATCAGACCCTAAATTGGTATCAATGGGACCACCTCGGAAGTATGTCCTTTAGAACAAAAAAAATATTTTAAAATTCGGACCACAATTGGCGGAGTTATCGCGTAACAAACACACAGAAAAAACATACAGACGAATTGAGAACCTCCTTTTTTGAAGTCGGTTGAAAATGCCATATAATAGAAATCTGTAGTCATTACCACAACTATAGAGCAACAGCGTGAATTAAATTTTCAATTTAATTAAAGAATGACTACTCATGCACCTTGACAGGTTTTTAATAGTTCATTTTACTCACATTCACGAAATGTGGCAGCGTTGCAACTATTTCTTAATATCACTAAATGAAGAGCACATAATAATTAATATTTTAATTAAACATCCCCGACGTAAGTCGTAAACATACATACAGTAGGAAATAAAAAATACAAATTGAAAATATACAATTTAATCTTACAACTAATTTTCTTATCTGCTAAGATTTACATTAAAAGGCCGCGCCTGCATTAAACACTTTTAAAGAAGATCCATTCTTAGCTCATCCAAATAGTACAGAAAAAAAACCTTGGAGGCTAAGAACCACTTTGGGTTACTGCAATCCGATACTAAGGGGCTGTTTCATCATCCATTGATTAGCGTTAACCGACGGTTAAATGTGATGCCGTCTCTGTCTATTCGAACAAAACAAATAGAGACGGCATCACATTTAACCGTCACTTAACACTAATCAATGGATGGTGAAACAGCCCCTAAGTATTTTAAAATTTCACATAACATTTAAACTAATCAACAGGGAGCAAAACTTTGATGCCGGTGCCGTCATTATGACGCAAATTGGCATATAGGGTGTTTTTATAAATAAGTAAAGTACTGGCCGTCTCAAGTGTCAATAAAATATCTGTTCCGGACAACGCTATCGAGTGCACGCGCACTGGATAGGCGGCCCGCGCGCGCGTATTTTGTATCGTAGAGTTAAGTCATTGCAATATTTAAGTGTGATATGTAAATTTGTAAGAGATTAATTGTAAACCTGAAATAAATTATAGTCCTCATTGTCTATCATTTCGTGGCGGTCCGAATAGGCTTTAAGTAGAGTACAATTTTAGCCATAGTTTAATGTAAGCAAAGCCTATTCGGTCCGCCAAGCCGCCGCGCTAACCGAGTCTGATCGACTTGCGAATCCCGGGCGAGTATTTATACCCCGGTGGTGGGGGGCAGGGATTTGCGAGGAAAAATCAGCCACGGTTCGGTTATGTGCATCGCGCGGTGGCAAACGGGCATGTGTATGTAATCGTAGTTTTGGTAGAGCGTACGCTGCGTCGCAATAATAACGCCAGTCATGTAAGTTAGGATTTTATTACAATAAAGATGATATCGGGGGGACACAGGTCGGTAGTGTGGAGGGGATGAGCCCGCCTATAAAAGTAGGAACATTGCCGCGTCTTGCGTCGTCGACTCACCGGGCTCATCTCCTCAACTGGACCGACCTGGGACCTGGCTGACAACCCTGGAAGAAAGAAAAGCTGTTTCACTCTCCCAAAAAAACCAGTCATAGGTGCATCCCACACAATACCCGTAAACCAAAGAGGCCAATAAGTTGTTAGTGATTATCTATAATCTAGATAAAAACACTGTATGGAGCTTGACGTCATACGGCTGTCACCGGCATCAAAGTTTCGCTCCCTGCTAATCAATGGTGCTAAACACAGTGAGTGTCCATATAGATATGATTCAGAAAGCCAGCTTCTTCATCAACAAATACATGTGCTGGTCAACTTCGAATCCGTGCAGATTGTTAGCGTCTCCTTGCAGCCTCATGAGCAGGCCTCCAAAGGATACATACGCTGCGAGCCGGGATGCTGTCTCCAAGGCTGCCTCGTCACCTTCTATCCTGTAATATTTGTAACATTAACTTGTGTGCAGGAACTAAGGAAGTAGGTAGTACATTCTAGTCTCATTTGTTTTAATAACCACAACTTCTGCTGATTTAAATTAAAAAATGGCCTTAAATTTAGCATGGACCTGTGTCCTAAGCAACCATGCACCACTGTAATGCTTTACAATGGTGCATAATTAATTACTTGTAATATACCGTTTTTGTTACTAGTTTCGATCATGTTTTAACATAGAATTTATCCAAAATTACACAAAAAAGTTGTTGATTGCGTGATGGTTAAATGTGAATAACTGAAAACTATTTAACTTTAAACCATCATTTAAGCAAAATATTTTGTACATAGGTTGTTCGCATCCCCGTATTCTAATCACACAAAATAAAAAAGCCAGCCGGCCCTTCTTTTTTTTTTTATTCAACTGGATGGCAAACAAGCAAGTGGGTCACCTGATGGTAAGAGATCACCACCGCCCATAAACATCTGCAACACCAAGGGTATAGCAGATGCGTTGCCAACCTAGACGCCTAAGATGGAATACCTCAAGTGCCAGTAATTTCACCGGCGGTCTTACTCTCAAGCACTGCTGCTTCACGGCAGGATTAGGTAGCAAGATGGTGGTAGCAATCCGGGCGGACCTTGCACAAGGTCCTACCACCTGCAACCGTGTTTAGACTTGGGTTATTATTGTCCCAAAGTAACATGATATGTTACATTCTCTGAGACAAAATCAGAATAGATTCATCATTATCATTATCCAAGCCTACTATCTCCCACTGCTGAGAACAGACCTCCATTCAAAATGAGAGAGCTTGGGCCATAGTTCCCAATTCAAACGCGCCACTGAATTTCTTCACAGGTTGTGCAGGTTTCCTCACTATATATGAATGCAAATTTAGAATTTAATTTGTGCAATGTATTGTTCACAGGTTGTAGGCCAATCTTCATGGACAGTGAACTGTTAAAACATGAACTTACTCCACTCTTTAAAAATAGGTACCCCATTTGTTGTTGGAATGTGCTCGGAACTCAGATTTGAGGAGAAGGGTACTTGGGGGTTTGGGCCCCATGCACAATGGCCAGGTCAATTGTTGGCTCTCAGAGCCAGCATCTGACAGAGCCATTTGCATTTACCAATTTTTTAAATGTCCCTTGCGTAGGAAAAATGAGCGAGCACCCATGATGCTGACATGATCACCTGGAATGTTCAAAGCCTCAAAAAAAAAAGGGAAAAAAAAATAGTTACAGGCTCTTATTTTAATGTCATTGGTGTAATTGGTGGCTTAATATGCACATGTAATTTGGTCATGCACAAGTATTCTTGTGGAAGAGCGGTCTCTCCTGACACAAGCATTTTTATGCTTAATGGGAGGTCCCAACCTTTGTAAAATGTAAAAAAAAATTGAGATCAATACAATATTTTGTATTTTGTAGTGCGCATTGGGTCATATTCAGGTTAGGCAGCGGTAGCTCGCGCCGCAGCTGCGCGCCACCAGCCCAAGGCGCTGCCTACCTTGAAATTGAAGGCTGTGGTATTATTGAGTGGTTGGAATAGTTACAATATTTTAGCATTTGACTGTAGAGATTAGTATAGAGTTCATCAACTATGAAATTATGTATTCGCCGAAATATTTGCGTGATAGTGATGCTACTCATTTCTAAGATGTTAAAACAACATTAAAAATAAACACGAAACTAACCTATAAACTTTCCCCGACATCACGTATTCAAAACTGTCGGCGCGGTTTCCCTCCGTATCCAACGGGTTCCACTCGCCGCCGTCAGGATACCCGTTCTCCCGTAACGTGGTCGCCAGCACCAGCCGGAACTTGTCACCAAGCTCCATCGGATATATCCAAGAATTTATGTCTAAAATCAGGTCCATTTTAAACGACTCAGATTCGCAGTGTAATCTGCTCACTCGGTCGAATTTCTTGCCCTCTGGGTCCATGTCTTTCACGTTGAATATATCTTCGAAAAGTACGCCTGCCATTTTAGAGTATTTGTGTTAAAAATACTTATTTATTTTGCGAAACTCAGATAAAACGCCGATACGATACGTAAGCGTGACATCCATCCATGTCAATTTGTTTGACTGACAATGAATGAATTTTGACATTTGTTTTTTTTTTATATTGCCATACCATTTTGATGAAATAACCACGCCACGACGCCGCTACATGAACTTATTCCTGTCGGACAAAGAATTCAATTGAGGTCACATTTTACTTCCTTAGATTTTTCTTATATTTATCACAAAAATAAGTTAGGTTTGATGAACTCTCATGGCTGAAATTCAAAACCAATCACAGCAAAGTACGTATTTCAGGATAGATTTTACTTCAATTGTACAATTCATTACAATAATGAATGAGTTTGTTTAAATAAATTGTATTTACCTATAAAAAACAAACAGTAATACATAGTTCATAATGTAGTAAAATTTTATGTAATTTATTTTTTATTTCATACTTAAAAACCTACACCCACACATTAGCAGTAGAAATAATACTAGACCAAGGAACAAGCCCTATACTACGAATTGCGAAACTCCAACTTCGTATGTTGCCGTCCCGCTAACGCTTTTCATTTGACGGTGCGATACGAACTTCGGAATTTCGTAGTAGCCCCTCAGTCACCTATTAGTTGCTCTAGAGGTGAGACGTATACTAGGCAAAACGCGGACTGAGTCTTGCGAGTACGCGTCCACAAAAAGACTAGATCCAAAGACTAGGTCCACGAGTATCTACGAGTACTTAACTCAATTGACTCATTGCGTAAACAAAATGATTCCCGTGAATTCCACGTCACATTTCAGTCTTCACACTTCATATTTTTTTTAAATTTTAACTTGTATTAAATACCGACTAAAACCCTTTCCCTTCATACTTTTATAAATTTTGCAATTTTTATAAATTTTTCAATTAAAAAGTGTACATAAAAGCTTGTTTTCAAGTTGGCGGAACGTTGTCAGACGCCGTACTCCTAAATACTCGTACGCTAAAAGAATCGCGGGCCGGAACGCGTACTCACGCGTCCTAGCCAAAACCTATTCAAAAACCTATTCCAGTAAATACGTCTCACCTCTAGTTGCTTCCAACTGTCTGCCTGATAATTTAAATAATAACGATAAAAAGATAATGGCTTTTAAGGAAATCATTTAAATTAAAAATTACACAGACACCTTGCATAATAATAATTGATAGTCCAGCATTTAACATATCAATTTATGTCAAACGAATACGTTTTAAAATAATCATTAACTTAGCGTTTTATTATTACCCTGGTATTACTAAAAAAATAGGTACGTTCATTGCTATTTTTTCTGGTACTTAATTACACGAACCCTAATACTAATTTAATAACAAATATGAGTTTTTCTATTTTGCTCTTTAAAATTATACCCAAGTTGTATTTTATTTTATTAATTTTGTGACGAACGCTTTCTGGAAAAGAAAAATAAAAATGTTGCCATACTCAAAAAGTGCCTTGCCTGCCTGACTGCCTTGCTTCATTATTTGGCCGAAAAACATTTCCGAAGCTAACCTCTAACCCAAAAATATAGCACGTGTTGGGTTATTGTGTGCGTTTTAATCAGTGAACGACGCAAGTGCTCCAAATAATCAACGTATTTCACTTATATAAGTGTGCCAAGACGCTTTGCGCGTGAAAAACAAACGCGCATACATAATTCATCGAAAATGACGGAAGTATTGCAACCCGGTGCGGAAGTTTTATCTGAGAAAAAGAAGAAGAAAAACAAGGATGGTGTGTCGTTGGGCGCGTTTCAGAAGCTCGGAGACTTCAAGATCGAGCCCTCGGAAAGTGTCAAGAAGCTGGACACTGCTTACTGGCCTTTGTTGTTAAAAAACTTCGACCGACTCAATGTGCGTACTAACCACTACACGCCATTGCCTTTCGGAAACTCGCCATTAAAACGACCCATCGCCGATTACGTGAAGTCTGGCTTCATCAACGTCGACAAACCGAGCAACCCGAGCTCCCACGAGGTGGTTTCCTGGATAAAACGGATCCTGAAAGTAGAAAAAACCGGTCACTCTGGCACGCTCGATCCCAAGGTGACAGGCTGTCTTATCGTTTGTGTGGACAGAGCAACAAGGTTAGTAAAGTCTCAACAAAACGCTGGTAAGGAGTATGTGGCAGTTTTCAGTCTGCATTCTGCTGTGGAGAGCATCAAAAAAGTCACACAAGGTCTAGAAAAGCTGCGAGGTGCATTGTTCCAAAGGCCACCGCTAATATCGGCTGTGAAACGTCAACTTCGTGTCCGTTCCGTGTATGACAGCAAACTCCTTGATTTTGATGCAGAACGCAACATTGGTGTCTTCTGGGTCAGCTGTGAGGCTGGTTCGTACATCAGAACCATGTGTGTACATCTTGGGCTTATGCTTGGAGTCGGTGGTCAAATGATTGAGCTTAGAAGAGTCAGATCCGGTATCCAAGGAGAGAAAGAAGGCATGGTGACGATGCATGATATCCTAGACGCTCAATGGGCTTATGAAAATCACAAAGACGAAACTTACCTGCGTAGGGTTATTAACCCTCTTGAAGGTCTATTAATAGCGCACAAGAGGATCTTCGTAAAAGACAGTGCAGTCAATGCCATCTGCTATGGTGCTAAAGTCCTCCTACCTGGTATTCTAAGATACGAAGATGGTATAGAAATTGATCAAGAAATTGTTATCGTGACAACAAAGGGAGAGGCAATAGCGTTGGCTGTTGCACTAATGACAACTTCGACAATGGCATCTTGTGATCATGGAGTCGCTGCTAAATTGAAACGGGTTATCATGGAAAGAGATACCTATCCACGAAAATGGGGCTTAGGACCAAAGGCGTCACAGAAGAAGACCCTGATTCAACAAGGAAAGTTAGATAAATTCGGCAAACCTAATGAAAACACGCCTGCGGAGTGGCTAAACAGCTACAAGGATTACAATAAGGGTAAGCCTAAGACTGATGCAAATGGTGCCGCAGAAGAAGCAGAGGATGGAAGCAGGAAGCGTACAGCCAGCACGGCAAATGCGGACGACACAAATAACTCCATTGAAATTAAATCTGAGAAAAAGAAAAAGAAGAAGAAGCGTGACTTAGATGAGACTGCAGAAGGTGAGACTACAGCTGCCGACACTACGATGGAAGTAGAGGGAGACGGAGAAGTACGTAAGGAGAAGAAAAAGAAGAAGAAGAAGGACAAACATCAAGACGCTGAAGCAGAATGAGGGATAGTTTATTAAATGTTTTTATGTCTCAGTGAGAGTTTAAGTAATCATTTACAAACAGAGGATTCTTTTGTTTTTCGCCGAAAATTTGGTGGCCACATGATTCGTTTCCAAACTGTTTCATATGGAAGAACAATTTATTTTTAAACTATTTATTTCAGGATTTTTATAAAACTAACCTAACTTAACCTTCTGGGTCCCCCGGTCCTGACTAGAGGACATAAAAAAAAATAACTTTACTTGATTGATGTTCTGCTCAAATTGTGAAAACAGAATTTTTACTTTGGGTCTCAGGAAATTAACTTAACCCTAACTGTAGGGTAATACAAGATAGTCCTGAATAATTAACAGAGGCAGAAAAAAAATTGTTTAACCATTATGAAACAG